>NC_052474.1:1458920-1503817 GCF_009730915.1 Dioscorea cayenensis subsp. rotundata | reverse complement strand
AGAAACATAATACATCACCAACTTAATCCGGCGAGAAGCTTAGAAATTCCAGACAGGATGGATGCGAGAACAAATTAATGAATCTTAATCAACACTGCATTTTATCACTAAATTGAATCCATCTAACCAAAAACAATGGTTGTTCGGGATACCAATGTACAGGGACCAGTATCTTTCCTAGACATTTGTAGTCGGAGTTTTGCTTGTTTAATGTGATCATCTACATTTATCGGGTTCAATTCCTTTTGATCATAGCAACATTAGCCTCTACAATATTTGAAACCGTGTATTTGAGGTTTGGCACTTAAAATTTAACAAATAAGGTTTGCCACAATGATATTTTGGTGGTTTGTATGTGAGTATGAAAAAATTTGATTCTTTTATAATTTCATGTTTAATTACAATTATGTTTATTTGATTATGTTTGTTTATTTATGTAGAACTCATGATTCAAGATTAAGAGTTTTGAAGACTATGGAGTTACAAGATGGTGTTATTATTATTTTTTTTTTGGTACTTAAAATTTGACATATAAACAATTGTAGTGAGATAGATAAGAGGTGCTAAGTTTTCTTTTATGGTGCTTACTTATGAGGAAATACCACACTATCCTTGTGATGATCATGATTGGCCAGACGTTAGTTAATGACACTGAAGTTATAATAATACTTGGATTGTTTTTCAAGGTTTATTTGCGAAGCTTGAAAGTGTTTTTAATGATTGTGAGCGGGTTTTGTGAGGAGGTTATAATTAGAGTGAGAAATTATTGAGGTGGTTAATTAATATTAATTTTAGAAGTGGTTATAAGTCACATACTAAAATATGGGTAATGTTTAACATAGCTTACAATTATTAAAGCGGTTATGGCATCTCCAAATATGGCTAATTTTAAATGATATGAACTTTATGCGGTGACATGTGACCAAAAAATCTTTCATGGAGGTTCACATCATTATGTGACCTGTCAAAATCCTGTACATTGTTACTCCGACATCCCGTCAACTTATTCCCATCGAAACACATGGGTATAATCACGGTGATAGAAATGTGGTTTAGTATCCGGCAAAAACTAATTGAAATGCGGTGTCAGTTTTGAAATGTAAGCTGGGTTGAGTACTCAAACAAGATTATTATCAACATATACACTGTTACACATTATGAGCTCATTGCTTTTTAAAATTTAGATTAACCATTTATGCTTTGATTGTTTGGGACTTGAGCGGTTTACTATAAAAACTTTTAAAATGTTGAAACATGTTATATTAGTGAAAACCATATAATATATGGATATAATAACTTTCAAATCTATATAATAAGTGGTTTGCAATAAAATATACGTAGAAACATCTTATATTAAGTGAGAAATATAATTTAATGTCACGAGATTATGAGGTTTAAGTAAATACCCTATAATAAGTGGTTCATTCTTTTTATAGTCACATGCTAATTCCAACTCAAGAGGTTAGCAACCCTACCCCTAGGATTAGCTCCTATAATAATAATAATAATAATAATAATAATAATAATAATAATAATAATAATAATAATAATAATAATATGTAAATGTATAAAAATGTATTTAATATTAAATATTCTAAAACAAAATATAAATAATAAATAATAATAGGTTTTTGGATATTAAAAATAATAAATAATAATATTAAAATATGTAATATGTAAAATGTATAGAAATGTAATATTAAATCATAATAATAATCATTAATTAATTACTAATAATAATATATATAACTAATAATATTCAAATATTAATGAATTGTATTTTATATAAATAAAATGTTTTAAAATAATAAGTTAAAGAACTCCTATAATAAGTGGTTTTATTATAAAGTGAAACATGCTCTTTAATAATAATGGGTTTAATTATACGAGAGTCATATATATATAAGCGTGCACTGGATCGTTATATATTTTTAAAGCTGTAACTTTTTGGTTCCACTCAACACTGTAGAGTTGAGCCACGATAGTCCTTATAAAGCTCCTGAAAGTCTAACCCTAATAGAGACTAATATGGCTCAATTTAATTAATAATGGGATTAAAATGTTACAATTTAAAATACAATGACCTACGACTCACATGTTTGAAAAGTGAGCAGCTATGTCAGAGAGTGCTCCGACCTGTCATAAAGGAATAGCTAGTGCAATAAGTGAAGAAAAACTTTATAATAGGAGTTTGTTTACTATAGACACAAAGTAAAACATGACCTCCATGCGAGAAACTCAATATAATGTATTGTAGTAACTGGTTTGCAACAAGTGAAAGAGCTCTCTAGTGGTTAGATAGAATGATGTTAACCCCATATCCGAAAGGGTTCGTGAGCCCGAACAAAGGTTAGTATTCGAGTTACAACCAAGGCTCGGGGGTTAGCATTGTGTTTTCTAAATTGAAAATTATTTATTTTACCTACGAAAACCATATATAATAAACAACAATCTAGTGGTTAAGATGTATAATTAGAAATGCCTACCTAGTTTTAGTGTATGCAATCAAATTCAATCAAAATATAAATTAAAAAGAAATATACTTAAAATTAGAATACACCTAAATTTAAGAGACTATGCTAATAATAACAACCCAGGGGTTTTGCATTCGGGTGTCAATCCTGACAAACTAGTAGCCTACATAGTATTTTGTTCTGAGTGAAAATTTATTTATATTAAAGATATACACTATTATGTGAAGATAATGTATGTACTAATGATAACCTATAGAATAGATTAGTGGGACTAATTTCGCATGACTACTATATATGATTAGAAATTATAAATTATAATAGATTACCTTTGTGTATTGGATGCTTTTATTTTATTGATTATTGTGTGTAGCTTAAGTGCCAACTTAATATGATCCCGCGAGTCGGTTTAGTAAGTGAATAAACACTATAATAAGTGGTTTATTATATACAAAAGTAGAAACCATCATCTCATATTAAATAGAGAAACTAAATCTAATATAAGTGGATGGGTTTGGTTTGAGAGGTAGCAGCTCTATCCATAAGTGATTACATCTGCAATCCGGGTGGCGAGCACGGCCTGCGAGTTTACTTCCCATCCACAGTTTGATAACCGGGGATCTAACTTCAGAAAAGGTTTGAGTTTAGTGACCGGATGAGTCCGGGTTTTGTGCAAGTAGCAAGTAAGCAATCCATCGGTAAAGTGATCCGCTACAGATTTTAAAGCATTTTACGAAATTGTACAGATGATTTATTTTGATATTTTAATTATTTTCTAACTATGTAGTATTTGAGGAAAGGCTGAGTGTTTCTTATCTTATTTATTTATTATTTTATGATGATTGATTATATACTAAGTTGTTTATTTATTTTTCACACGTTGGCATTATTAGTAATTATTTATTATTTTTAAAATTTTTGGGTTTTTCTCAATAATATGAGTTTTTAAATATGTATTTATGCTTGTATAAATATTTGAAAAATATTTAACGATATTTTGTATTTTGATTATGAAATTTATTTGGAATATTTTTGTGAGGTTTGTAGTCGTTTTTGTCCATACATCGGATCAAGTGAGTCCGGGCGTGATATCTCATTTCTAGATGAGGGGATGCAAAACGAGCAAAACCACTGAAGCAATATATTGGTTTAAATTCCTAGTAAATTAGATTGACAATGAGATGGCGGCCCATGCCTTCTATAGTCATTTAGGGGCTCATGTTTGATGCCAATAACTAAGTGCATATGTTGCTACTAGACCACCTGTTTTTATAAAGCCTATGAGTGAGTGCATTAGTTGAAGTAATATTTATTTAGAAAAAGTACACACACCCAAAGTGTGGTTTCTAGGGTTTTCTGCAAAATAAGGAATGATGATTTTTTTTTCAATTCTATGATATGTGATTTTCCAGATTTGCAAAAAAAGGGGAAAACCGTCAACAATGTTAACTTTTCCAGTTTTGACAGGGGCAAAATTGTCCATTTATGTAAAAAATCATTATGTGGCTTAAAAAACATGATTTTTCAACATAATTTTGTTGATTTTTGGAAATCTTGTTTAGTGAAATTTTTGGAAGAGAAATACATTTAAAAAATATATTTTTGTCATATAAGTTGATTTTTAAAATGAAATGACAATTTTGTCCCCAGTGAGTTAACTTCGGTTAATTTGGCTTGATAGCGGTTGTTCCCTTTTTGCAAATCACGGGGAAACTACGTATCATAGAATCGAAAAATTCTTATTCCTTATTTTGCAAAACTCGAAAAACTACATGGATTTATACTTTTCCTTATTTATTTTTAGATAAAGAAATCTTGAGTGCTTGCCATTGCAGTAAAAACAACAACATTGTCTACTAAATCACATACAGTTCAACATCAGAGGGATTGCTCCCAATGCTAAATGAAAACTTGAGGATAAGAACTCATTTTCTTACACCTTAACAAATAGCTCCCAAGTTTTCAATGATCGGTGCTGGAGATGGTGAGATGGGGGGAAAGCCGGATGGTCTGCCGATACCTAATCGGTCTTGGGCTACTGTTGTTAAGCCGAGAGAGAAGGCATCTGTGGAACAACCAACAAGCATCAACCAGAGGGAAAACCTTGAGAAGCTGAAGAAGTCAGTCAACGACGTCGTGATGGTGGAAAAGGCGATGAGGACCCGTGCTACTAACAGGATGGCGAACTCTCTGTTCGGTAAATTTCTTGGGAAGGCCCCCCCGCTTGAAGTGGTCAGGAAATCCCTAACGGAGATATGGAGAGGCATGGGTCCATTCTCGGTCTCTGACATGTCCAATGGTTTCTATCTCATTCACTGCGAGAAGCCAGAGATGGTGGAATCACTGATGTGGGAAGGACCGTGGACAATCAGTGGCATGGTTCTACAACTGACGCCGTGGAAGGATCACTTCCAGCCGACGTTCGAGAAGCTTGATCTGGCGGCGGTATGGGTCCAGCTACACCATCTTCCGATCGAGTATTGGAGTGGTGAGGTGTTGGAACTTATCGGGGACAGCTTCGGGCGCCTGCTGAAAGTCGACGAACACACGGAGAAGCTAACCAGAACCAAATTTGCAAGGATTTGTGTCGAAATCGATTTATCCAAGCCTCTAAAGCGGGGGTTCTGGATTGGGGATGAAGAAAACCGGTGCATGGTGGCAATTTTCTATGAAGATTGCCGGTGTTTTGCTTTAATTGTGGTCTAGTCGGCCATGGGGAGGGTGCGTGCCCCCATGGACCTGGGAACCAAGAAAGGGAGAGGCTGGGGTTGGCGCGATGGTCGTGGACCAAGCCTTGGAGCAACATGGGGAACCACCGAAAACTGACTTGGACACCGGTGGGGAGGCTGTGTTGGACCAAGGTCCTGATGGAGGAAACCAGTATGGGCCATGGATGGTGGTGCAGCGCCGTCACCGTGGCCGTAGGGGGGGGGGCCCGGTGTCAGTTGCTGGACAGGGCTCGCGACGCAACGAGGGTCGGGCTGATTGTGACATGTGGAAGGATGGGAAAGCGAGGGACCAACACGTGGCATCACCGATTGAGAAGCAGATGACGCGTGGAGGTCGCTGGTGCTTGCGTGGGGGTCACTCTTCAGTGCATCGGGGTAGGTTTCAGGATCTCGGCCTTTATTCAAATCCGGCTGTTGAGGTGCCTCAAGACGTGATGCATGACAATGACGTCATAGAGCCTTTAATTCGGGATGGAAGCGGACCTTTCGAGACGAACATACTGAGTGAGGCGTCTGGCTCGAGGCGGAAACCCGGTGACTTGTTAGAGAATAGAGACGTTGGGGAATGGGTGGATTTCATAGGGGGTTTTGGGGAGGCGGAGCGTAGGTCTGCAGAGGAGAAGGGGAAAGGCATCATGGTTTCCGCTCGTGCCTCTAGGCCACTGCTGTTGACTTCTGTGGACCTCACCCGTGACGATTGTGCCCGTTCTCCCTCCCCGGCTGGGTCTTTACGGCAAAGTGAGGGCGGGGGGCATAACAACCTGGTGGATCGAATAATGGATGCTCTTCAAAATAGGGCTGGGGAGCCTCGAGATGCTGAGAACTCAGACGGAACCAGCGACAGGGTAGATTCGGAGGAGGAGATGACTTTATTTCAATATCAGATGGAATCCCGGGGAGGAAATGCAGCCAGAAGGGGTGTGGTGAAGGTCGCAAACCGAGCTAAGAAAGGGAGGAACAACCCTTACTAATCTGTGTTTTTGTTGGGTGTCTTTTTCTTTTAGTTTGTTAATGAAGGACATATTAATGACTAATGTGTTGTGTTGGAACTGCAGGGGTCTTTCTAACCTAGTTACCCGGAACCGTATTGAGGATTTGCAGAATAAGTACAAGCCCCAGATCTTGTGTCTTGTTGAAACAAGAGCCAACGAAGATAGAGTTTTGCGTTTTTGCAACCGGTTTTCGAGATGGTGGGATTGGGCGGCAATCCCTGCCCAGGGCATGTCTGGTGGCATTTTGACCTTATGGAAGAAAGGGGCTGCGAGGGTGACGCCTATTGCTCTGAACAGACATGTGTTGTATTTGGTCATTACTGCATACGATGTTGAGAGCTGGGTTTTATTTGTTGTCTATAATCCTCAACTATTGGAGGGCCAAATCAAAGTATGGAGGGAATTGTCCAAGATTGCAAGATTAAAGCTTCCCTTGCTTGTGGCTGGCGATTTCAACGCAATTGCTAACACTGAGGAACATCGGGGTGGTCTTTTCAACAATTATGCAGCTAAGTCAAATTATTTTAATAATTTCGTTTGTTTCAGCAATTTAATTGATTTGGGTTTTTTGGGGTCTGCCTTTACTTGGTGTAATGGTTAGTCGGGTTGTGCCCGTCGTTGGGCACGACTTGACCGTTTCATGGCCAATGTGGATTGGTTGGAGTTTTTCGATTCGTATTTTGTTACGCATTTGCAACGCATTTCTTCTGATCATGCCCCGCTTTCTTTGAAAACTCGGTTGAGGTCTCATGCTAAAAAGAAAATTTTCCATTTTGAAAATGTTTGGTTTGATCATAAGGGGTGTCATGACTCTGTGATTAGTGCTTGGAATTTTAACCCAAATTCTTCCCCATTGCATGCTTTCTCGCATTTGGTCCACCGTACTAGGCATAAAATCATTTCCTGGAAGAATGCTGGTCTCTCCCCGATTGAGGTTGATATCCAAAAGACTGAAAGGGACATTGATTTTTTATAAAACTTAGATAGCCTTGGCAATCCCCTCTCCCTGGACTCTAGATGCCTTAGGGCCCTTAACAACCGCCACTGCGCTTTACTTAGGCAAATAACATTCGCTGGGCTCAACGAGCTCGCATGCTTTGGCTTAAGGAAGGTGATTTTAACTCAAAATTTTTCCATAACATGGCTAAAATCAGAAGTCATAGAAACAAAATTTCCTGTGTTAGTGATGTCTCTGGGTAGACCTTTACTAAGCAAACTGAAATTGAGAATTGTTTCACCAACTTTTTCTGTGACCTGTGGACTCCTAGGGGTAGGTGGTCTTTCTCTGATTTGATTAGAAATCTTCTTTATGACCATGCGACTATTAGTGAAGTGGATAGGGTCTTTCTGACTAGGGAGGTGACCTATATATAGTGAGATCCTGATGACTATTAAATCGATGGCCAAGGGTAAGAGCCCTGGGCCTGACGGCCTGAATATCGAGTTTTATTTATTTTATTGGGACATTATCAAGGATCCTCTTTATAAAGCCATCTCTCATTTTCTGGCCACTGCTCAGCTACCTAAAACCTGGGGTGAAACTTACCTTGTTCTTATCCCAAAGTCTGATAACCCCAAGTCAGTTTTGGATTTTTGACCCATCTCTTTGTGCAACGTTTCTTATAAAATTATTCCCAAACTTTTAACGAATCGTTTGAAGCAAATTATTCATAAAATTGTTGGCAAGGAGCAAAGTGCATTTTTAGCAGGGAAATCTTGCTTTGACAACATCATTGCGGCCCAAGAGATTGTGCATTCCTTAGAATATGAGATCAGGACCCCCCCTAGGATGATTTTAAAGGTTGACATAGCTAAGGCTTATGATATGGTAGAGTGGGAAGCTGTTCTTGCTACTCTCCACCTTATGAATTTCCCAGCTTTGTGGATTTCTTGGATTAGAGCTTGCATGTCTTGTGCTAGGTTTGCTATTTTGATTAATGACCATATGACTCAGTGGTTTGATAGTGGTAGGGGGCTCAGGCAAGGGGATCCTCTATCCCCTTATCTGTTCCTTCTTATTTCTTAAAACATGTCCGCAATGTTAAACCATGCCTTGTATCAAAATTGGATCCCTGGTTTTGATGGCAGACTGAATGTGAACTTTAACCATCTTATATTTGCTGATGACTTGATTATTGTCACTCGAGCTTCCCGATCGGCTGCTAGGGCCTATAGAGTCTGCTTGGATACTTATAGGGACCTTACTGGGCAAATGCCGAATGCCAATAAATCGAATATCTACTTTCCCAGTTGGATAAACAAGACGATTTGTAAGGCGATTGTGAAAATTCTTGGGATGACGGTTGGTGTCTTTCCTTTTAAGTATCTGGGGTGTTTGATTGGCCCAAAGCGCCTGAATATTAACAGTTTTCAGCCCCTGGTTACCAAAGCCCAGTCGTGTATTAAGGCTTGGAATCAAAACTCTATCTCCTTAGCTGGTAGGGCTGTACTAATTAATAGTGTTTTGATGCCCATTACCACGTTTCAGCTGTCCTGTGTGGGGGTCCCTGATTCTGTCATTGATCAAATTTCTAAAATAGCTAGGAAATTCCTCTGGGGTGGGAGTTGTAATCGTAGCGGCTTCCATACTATGGGGTGGAACACCACTACCCTTGGAAAATCTGAGGGGGGCCTTGGTGTCAGGAACTTAAGGAATGCCAAGTATGCTCTCATGGCCAAAAATGTTTTATGGCGCTTAACTGTGAGGATAAACTGTGGGTTCACATTTCTCACCTCAAGTATGGGACATTCCATTGCTGGGGTAGAAGTAATACCAAAAATGTTTCGATTTTTCACCGAGTTTTTACTACTGTGGCTTCCAAAATTAAAGCTGGCTGTCGGATTAAAGAGTGTAATCCTAGCAAAACTAATTTTTTGAGAGATCCGTGGCTTTTCGATGTCCCAATTGCCTTTAAACCCACTTTTGTGAACATGAACTTGCAGTTGGATAATGTTGTTGTGATGGATTGTATTCAAAATTCTTCGATTAATCCGGACATTTGTAGACTTGTTTTTGGAGAAAATGTGGACTAGTCTCTGTTGGAGCCTTCGACCATCAATAGCGGGAGCAATAATTACTGGGTTTGGGAGCCTTCAACTTCAGCTTCTTCCATTGCCAGTGCAGTCTATTTGTGGCTAAATAGTGTCCAACATGGTGAGGTGGACTGCTGGGGGGGTTGGCATTATCTTTGGAAGCTGAGGGTCATCCCCAGAGTGAAAGTGTTTGTTTGGAGGATGTTACATGGAAGGACTCCTACATTTGCGTTCCTTCACAAACTCAACATTGGACCAGAGAGGGAGTGTGTATTTTGTGAGTTAGAGCCAGAAACTGATGAGCATGTCCTTTGGAATTGCTGTAAGAGTGAAAGGAGCTGGACCGTGGTGGAAAGGTTTGCTGGAATGGATTTAGATAGGATTGGCAATCTTACAAGTGGCGAGTGGATCACTAAGAGGTGGAAAGTGAAGTGTGGAGATGCTTGTTTTAAAGCTGTGATGGCCTCCTGTGCATGGATGATTTGGAAAGCCCGATGCGATTGGATTTTCAAACGAGCTGCCCCTGATTTCCTTCAGATTGGTTACAGGGCCGTTGACTTGGTGGTGAGCTTGGAGAAGGAATTGACGTTGCGTGCAGGGAAGCTTTGTCATTTTCCTTTTAATTCTTCCCTTTCATTGTTTACTGATGCGGCGTGGATTGAACAGACCCAATGTTGTGGCATGGGGTTTGTTCTAGTTAACAGGCATAAAACTATTCTCTTGGCAGGTGCGACCTTTGGTGGGGCGGGGTCTTGTGTCCGAGGGAAGCTACTAGCACTAAGTGGGGCGCTGAAGACCTGTTTGGAGAGGAATGCTCAACCCCAGAATATCTACACTGATTGTGCTGTCTTAGTGGATTGGATTCAGAATGAAGCGCCGGTGGTGGCCTGGGGAGCCAGGGAGCAGCTTGGGGAGATCCGACAATTACTTGGCCGCTGTGTTGATGGCAGTTTGCATTGCATTCCACGGGAGCTGAATGTTGTTGCGGACAGGATTGCAACGTTTGCTTTAAGGAACCGGGAGAGCGCATTATTCCAGAGAGGTGCTGACGTGCCAATCTGGCTACTTGAGGCTGCTATTGGGAGTGATTTCAAGTGCTAGAGTTGTTTGTTATTTGTTTTTTTAGTTTCTTTTAGCTCTGTTTATCCGACAGAGCTCTCCTCTAGCAAAAACATCAGAGGGATTGCAGAAGAATAGGTGAAGAACATAGCTCCTTCAACATCACAGAACATCAACCACTCAAAGAAGAATTTTTCCACCACTCAACTGAGCACTTAAACTCTCTCATTTTCATTCAGATTTCTTTCAGTTTATTACTTACATCTAAACACCATTAACACAAACATTCATTCCAACATACACAAAACACCGAGATATAAGATATTCAACCAATTTCCACTTCAATACTTCGATCATTCTAACAGCTCCAGCTCACATTTCCTGCTCTCCAGACATTGTAAGATAATTTCCACAAATCATTTACTGATGCAACAACTTAGACAAGATTAGCCTAGATCAAATCATCAAAAAATAATAAAAACTTCCTTACGTTCATTTCCATCTCATAGGCCTCTGTAGAATGATGATCAGTCATGCTGTTAGATAAAAGAACACAAGCAATGCACATTGAGAGTAGATAGTATCATGAGTTTCAGATCATAAACATGCATCTTTCCAAGTTTGAAGTAACAAATTGGTCTAACAAAATCTAGAAAACAAAACCCAACTTAACTGTTGTTCTTGTCGCGTGCTCTACCACTACAAGAAAAATCTCAAATCGGTACAAAAAAATTGGCACGGAAATGAATTTAAAAACGGTGCCAAAATAAGTTTGGCACCGTATTTGGCACCAAAAAATAACCGTCCCTATAGCCATCGTGACAAATATATTTTGGCACCTTTTTTAATACTGTGCCAAACTTTGTCATTGTTTTTGGCACGGTTTTTTTTACTATTGTGCCTAACATTACTCTTGATTTTTTGGCACAGACTTTAGTTCCATATTTGTCACAATTTTGGCACAATTTTATCAGGATCAATATTTGGCACAGTTTTTAGCACGATTTTATTGGTTTGGTATTTGGCACAATTTTACATGCTATAGTTTTTTCATGGTAATTGGCACAGTTTTTAACGAGATATTTTTGTTATGGCTTTAGGCACGCTTTTGTTTATTTTGTGAAAAAAAATTAATTTATATTAAATTAATTTTATTAAAATATATTTTATATTTTATATTGATTTATTTGCAAAATGAACAAAAATGCTACTAAAATCACAAATTTACTAACAACTTTAAGACAAAACTCAACAAAATAGGTAGAAGTTGAATGAAAAGAATAACAAAAACATCCAATATTTTCTCAATACATGTTCATGTCTGATCCCAGCTACAATGTTTCTCAACCCATAACTCATAATCTATTAACCAAGTCATAAGAGAATTCAAAACTTTGATTATCACCAGAACATCATCACCTGCAATGATATGGTGTCATCATTCCCAGACCAATATTTTCTCAATATTTCTTCAAAAACTTTGGCACTGTATTTGGCATCGTATTAATATATAAATATATTTGTATTTTTGGCATGGTATTTGGCACGATATTAACATATTATTATATTTATATTTTTTTAATCTTTATGATTTGACATTTGATATTAATAATTTTTTTATATTTATATTTTTGCATAGTATTTGATACTGATGTTAATATATTATTATATTTATATTTTTTAGCACTATATTTGCACGATATTAAGTATATTATTATATTTTATATTGTTGGCACGATATTCGGCACGGTCTTAATATATTATTATATTTTATATTGTTGCACGAGTATTTTGCCACGTGATAATATAATATTATATTTATGTTTTAGTATAGTATTTTGACACGGTATCAATATACTTATTATATTTGTATTTTTAGCACGCACATTTTAGACGAGATTAATATATTATTATATTTGAGTTTTTGGCACGATATTTGGCACGATAATAATATAATTATGTTTTTTAAAAAATATGTTTAGACTCGCATTTGACATCAGTCATGTAAAAATTATTAAATTTATATATTTGTACACTGTATTTTAGCATGTAATTAAAAAAATATTTTTAAAAATTCATATATTTGACACTGAGTCTTAGTTCCATATCAAATGTTGTAACAAATTTGTCACGATTTTTTTTCCGTGCTAATTTTACGAATTGGAATTTTTCTTGTAGTGTACACTAGTTATATATTATTCATAAATTATTTCGAAATATGACAACAACTGATCATTCAATCTACTTACCATTTATTATTGTTCTAAGATGATGATTATGAAGAAGAAGAAGAAGGCCATGCTTCATCCCCATTTAAAGAAGCAGGCCATGGAGACATCAGATAAGGAGTCACCTGATCACCACGCGACTGAAGAGTACAAATCAGATTCCACTTGTTCTCATTGACTCCAAACCTGTATACTCCCTTTACAGTCTGCACAAACACAGCCCTCATTTCATGACAAGCATACAAAATCTTTTCTAGAGGGTAGCCTACACCACGCAACTTCACCCTCTCCTTCACAATCCATGTTTTCAGATCACTGAGCTCCCATATCACCACCTCTTCCACTGTCCGGCTGCTCCCACAGTAGGCAAGTATTCCATTGGCACTACAATGCATACACTTTGCGTCCAACCATTCACTTTCTGCCGGTTCACTGATCAACCCCACTGCCTCACTCTCACTGTTATAATTTAACACCACTCCATTTTGTGTCATCCAGTACAAATTTCCTCCTATTGAAACTCCAGCCAACTGTTCCTGATCGAACCACACACAGTTCTGATACTCACTCGTGAATCTCTTACAATTCCACTGATTTTTCTTGCTGCAGTATACTCGGATTTTTAATGTCATTTGCAAGTCGGTTGTCTCGTAAGCAAATACGGCTTTAACATGATTATCATTTTCATGTATCAGCCCAAATGCATGGTAATGTTCTGCATTTCCTTTCAGTTTTGATATCATAAATCTTCTTCTGGTGACTGGGTTGTATACCATTTTCCGTCCATCGGCTGTGCACAAGAGCAAGAATCCATTGGAAGAAGGTACGCAAGATACGGCGAGGTCAAGAAAATTGAGAGGGAGATGGTTCAATGATGGTGACTTGTTGCCAACAGGATTAAAGATTAAGTTATACTTGTAATTTACGTGGAAAAAACCTGCAAGATTTGGAACTGGAAGATTATTGGAAGATTTATAAGCATTGGCAAACCAGGGATCACTTATGATTTTGAGCCATGTTCTGCAAACACACTTGAACTTGAAGATGGATTTTGTTGGCAGCCTCAGAAGGATTTCTGTTACTAAGTCTTCATTAATGGCAGTTTTCATCTTATCTGGTTTATTGGATATTAAAGTATACTTCTTCTTCTTCTTCTTCTTCTTCTTCTTCTTCTCCTCCTTCTTCTTCTTCTTCTTCTCCTTCTTCTTCTTCTTCTTCTTCTTCTTCTTCTCTGTGACATCATTAAAATTGTTGTTCTCAGATGTTGTTGTTGTTGTTGTTGATGATGATGATGACGACGACAATGAATAACATGCTTCATCCCCATTCAAAGCAGCAGGCCATTGAGACATCATATAAGGAGTCACATGATCACCACTAAAAAGATCATAAATCAGTTCCCACCTGTCCTCACTAACCACATACCTGCGCATCCCCTGAAGCGACTGAACAAACACAGCCTGCGTTTCATGACAAACATACAAAATCTTTTCTAGAGGCAATGGCAACTTCACGCTCTCCTTCGAAATCCATGTTTTCCGATGACTGATTTCCCATATTATTACCTCTCTCCTTATCACATTGCCTCCCGCGCAATACACAAGTATTCCACTGGTACTGCAATACAAAGACTTTGGTTCAAACCATGGGCCTGCTGATGCTGATGCTGATGCTGATGCTGCTGCTGCCGGTGCTCTGATCAACTGGACCGTCTCGCTCTCACTGTCATAATTAAGCAATGCTCTATCCAGTGTCACCCAGTACAAATTGCCTCCGATCGAAACGACAACCATCTGTTCCCGATTGAAACACATGTATCTCGGAAACTTGTTTACCAATCTCTCACAATTCCACTCATTCTTCTTGCTATAATATACCCTGAACTCGATGTCCTTCGTCCTACATTGCCACTTGAACTTGAAGATGGATTCTATTGGCAGAAGGATTTCTGTTACTATGTCTTCATTAATGACACTATTCATCTCTTGTGGTTCATTGCATAGTAATGTATGCTTCTTCATCTTAACTTGAGCAACTATGGATGGGAGGGAGTTATGTAGGGTTTCAGGAACCATTGTGCAGTGTATATATATATATATATAGATGTGCGTGTTTTATTGGACATATTGCCATATTAGAGTTAGATTTTTATTCAAATTTGGAAGATTTGGTATTTATCTTAATACGTCTTTTTTTCTCTATAAAAGAATAATATAATGCAATTTTGTTTAGAAGTCTAATTAAAGTGCGAATCCATCTAGTACATATATATATATCATTAATTATATATGTTATATATACATATATACCATAAAATCAACCATAGTTATCTTCTCCACCTCCAAAGTAGTATTTGCAAGAGAAAAAAAAATCTAGCTAATTACTCTATATCCCGTCAGCTGATTAACATTATTTAACATGGATAATTGTATTTTATCATTAATAATTGAATAACATAGTTATAAATTTTTTTAGAGATAAAGTTCAATAATACCCTTACTATGTAAGTTGGAATTACATAACTTGGAGGATAAATTGTTGAAGTGACGGGTTTCCAAGTTTAAGATCCTTTTTGTAGAGGTTTGATCAAATTTATATCACGGGCTATTTTGGACATGAAGTTATACATAAAGAATGGTTGCATATCATGGTGGAGGCTATCTTTAGGAAGAGCTTGAGTTGGCAGGTGGTAACCTGATTTGGAGTAATGAAATTTTGGATGTAGATATGTTTAGTAAATAGATTTGAAGCAGCGAAGATTTGAATTGAAGGTTATTTTTGGAGAAGCTTAAAATTGGCAGGCGGATCTCAGGATCAGAATTTGAATAGAAGGCAGGAGATTCTTTAAAACCAAGTACAGAAGATTAAGGCAAACTACAGGTTATATGAGAGTAATTGATTGAAGCTATACTTGACATGTGTTCAAATTGAGGATTTTATTAAAGATTGAATGGAGACTAATATAGGAAATTGAAGTTTTATTGGCATTGATTGAAGACTTGCTATGCTAGGCGTGATTCTTTTTCCCATATTTTATTTTATGTAATACCAAATAAATATTGTTAATTTTTTTCTCACAAATATTTTTAAAAAATTTCAAGAAAGATTTTCATTTTCGAAACACTATATGTTTTTGATAAAAGATTTTATAATTTAATATAAAGTCAATTTAATGCCCCTAACAAAATTAATGGCATTAAATCTTCTATATTAAAAATACCATATTTAATACTTAATGCGACCTTTTTTGCTTATTCATTTTAAAGTTGGTTAAAATTTATTGGTTTTTTAAAATTTATATAAATTATATTGATTTTTTCAAAATTACCCAAATTTAAAACTTTCTTTAAAAATATGTAGTTGAAATAAATTATTGGAAGTTGTGAAAATATATTAAATATAAAAGATAAATTTAGAAAAATAATATTTAATCTTTCACAAAGTTTTCTAAATAAACAAGTAAAAAAAAAATTAAAGGGAATATAAACTACTCATTATAAGGTCTTTCTTTTAAATACCATACTTTAAAAAAGAGAAATTTATTTTTTTAAAAACTCATTATAAAGTCTAATTAAATATTTAATATAAAATTGATTTAATCACTACCATATAAAAATGATTTTTAATTTCAAAAATTCATATATTAAATATAAAAAGATAAATTTAGAAAAAAATAATATTTAATCTTTCACAAAGTTTTCTAAATGAACAAGTAAATTTAAAGGGAATATAAACTACTCATTATAAGGTCTTTAAATACCATACTTTAAAAAGAGAAATTTATTTTTAAAACTCATTATAAAGTCTAATTAAATATTTAATATAAAATTGATTTAATCACTACCATATAAAAATGATTTTTTTTAATTTCAAAATTCAGATAAAGATGTACTCCTTCGGTAGTTTTTTACTTGTCACATTTTGTAGTTTTTTTAATTTCTTTTGTTACTTGTCCATTTACTAATTTTGTGCAACATTAATAAATATTATTTTTTTCAAATTTATTCTTTATATATAATGTATTTCTTCAACTTCCAATAAATTATATTCACTATATATTTTTCAAAACATATTTTAAATAAGGGCAATATTGAAAAGTTAATATAATTTTTATAAGTTTTAGATTACTAATTAATTTTTTCAATAATTTTTTTTAATAAGTGTGAATTAAATAAAATTGACAAGTTAAAAAAATAGAGAGAGTATATCTTTTTGAAAAGGTGGATAAACCACATATATTAATAGAGAAACAAAATACAAAAAAGGGCAACGACCCTAACCACAATAAAAAAGGGGTAACAAGATACCACAAGCAGTGGGACAAAACTCAAAACTCAACCCCCCAAAACACCCAAACACCCAACCACACCGTCCTCCACCCACAAGCGACTAGAGCATGCCCTGCTCAGAAACCACTCCTGAAGATGTATCGCCACCAGCACCCCCATCACGGGCACTAAGGACCTCCAAGCTCTGTCGAAACTCGACCAAAGTTTCCTCCATCTTCTCACGTGCACTCTCCGGAACTGAGGAAAACCAGGATATTAACAAACGAACAATTCTCAAGATGAGATCATGAGTAGAAATACTTTGGCATTAAATATGCAATCATTTCTCGCTAGCCAGATATTCCACACAATAGCTTTTACGACTAAGTCCCCCACAACTCTACAGGTCATACTCACAGCCGATCTCCAAACCTCCCAAACCTCCTGTAAGGACCTAGGGGGCTCCGGAAGATGCAGACGGCGCACAAAGTATGTCCACACCTGCATAGTAAATGAATACTGCAAGAAGAGATGGTCCGCCGACTCTATATCATTGTAGCACATGACACAAGTAGCAGTAGGGAGCCGATTACAACATCTGTTGGCCAAAACCTCCAAAGTAAGGATCCTCCTTTTCCACGCCAGCCAGTTAAAAATAGTGACTTTCGTCGGACATGGCTTCTGCCAGAAGAATCTCACCACAGGACATCTCATCCCACCATCGTTCAGGAAGTTGTAGAAAGATTTAACATTGTAAGAGCCGTTCCCCGTGAGCTTCCATCTCTTATTATCAATCATGGAATCATCTCTAACCTTGAGCTTGTCACTCACGTTTAAGCAATCCCTATCCGCCATGAAAGGAGCCTGCTCCAAAAGAAATTTCAAATCACATACAGTACCATTTGGATCAGTCGTCCTCCTGAATTCCTCCGGCCAAATGTTCATCGGCGCACGCCCAACAAACCAAGGATCCTTCCAGAATAAAGTCCGAGTTCCAGAATAAACCTCATGTCTAACGCACTCTCTAAGGGCCGGTAGGCAGCTTAACACCCCTTTCCAAAAAAAGGAGATCCTACCCGATTGTCTAGGAAACAGATTCCACCGGGTACTACCATAATTAAAATGAATGATGTCGGTGCCACACCAAGTAGAGTCCGTCATATATTTCCACCACCACTTGCCTAAGAGCGCCTGATTGAAGGCCGCAATATCCAGGATGCCCCACCCACCTTGATCTCTCGAGCGACACAGGTTGTGCCAACCAACCAGGCGCCAACTTGGATGCTCGATGTCAGGGCCAGAACAAAGGAAATCCCTTCTGATTCTGTCAATCTCCTTGATGGCCTAGCAAGGTAATCTAAAGAGTGGCATCCAATATGTAGGGATCGCAGATATAACCGAATTGACCATTGTTAGACGCCCCCTAAGGATAAATGTCTCATCTTCCAAGTGGAGAGCCTCCTCCGGATTTTTGATACGAGTCCCTCCCAATCCTGTTTCCTAGGTCTTCTACCAGAGATAGGCAATCCTAGATACGTCACTGGGAGGACCCCTCTTGCACAGCTCAGAGTCCCCGCTGCCTCCAAATCTGGAAGCACACCAAGGTCTACCGAATATAAGCAGGTTTTAGCAAAATTAACTGCTAAGCCAGACAACCCATAAAAAATGTACAGCAAAAGCTTAACTATCCTCAGATCCTCTAGGCCTCCCGTGGTCATCACCAAAAGATCATCGGCATATAGTGCAGGTTACATTTGCTCCCCCTCTCCCCCAAAGGTACCCCCACCAAAACCCTAGATCGCAAAGCATGCGAGAACATCGTACTTAATACATCTACAACAAGTACGAAAAGCAGGGGGGACAGCGGGTCTCCTTGGCGAAGTCCGGTGCGATAGCGGACATACCCATTGGGTGAGCCATTCACCAAGATAGATGCCTTCAAGGAGCACAGAATGCATTTGATCCACCCAATCTAGCGGTCCCCAAATCCCCTGGCTTTCAGTACATCAAGGAGGAAATCCCAGTCTACGCGATCGAATGCTTTAGAGAAGTCAACTTTTAAGATGTGCCCTGGTAGTCTCCGTTTGTGCATACTAAAAATAAGTTCCTCCGCAGTAGCAATATTGTCCATAATGCAACGCCCCTTCAGAAACACCGATTGCTCAGCATCCACCAGGGAACCAATCACTCTACACAGCCGCGATGCTAACATCTTGGAAATAATTTTCAGGGATGAATTAATCAAGCTAATAGGTCTGTAATCCCCCGGGTGCTCAGGCGTGTCCACTTTGGGAATAAGTACGATGTTGGCCCAATTAATTATCTCTAAGTCGGCCCTATTCCAATAGAAGTCTTCACAGAGTTGGAAGAGATCAGATTTAATCGTGTCCCAGAACTGTCTAAAGAAAATCAAGGGGAAACCATCAGGACCCGACACTTTATCTCTACCCAGTTCAAAAACAGCCTTGCGGACTTCCTCCAAAGTAAAAGGCCTATCCAGAGTTGACAAATCAACAGGGGTCTTGAGGTGAAAGAGCTTCTGAAAATCAATCTTGAATCTGCTGGGCCGCCGGAATTCGAACTGTTGCGTAAAGTGTTCGGTGAACAGCCTTCCAATATCACACTCATCCACAAGCGTGGAGCCTCCACTAATAACACAGGGGATGAAATTGCGATTCTTACGTCCGTTGGCCACCGCATGGAAAAATTTCGTATTTTCATCCCCCTTCTTCAACCATTGCAATCTTGATCTCTGTTTCCAATAGATTTCTTCTTGTTTCTGAACATCTAGCAATTTGCCAACAAGCACCTTCTCCTCCCTGGTTTCAATGTCAGTGAGCATCCTCGATTCCTTGGCAATATCCAACACTTCAATCTCATGTAGTAAGGCTAGCTTTTTAAGTTTGATCGACCCAAAACTAAACTTAGCCCAATGCCGCAGGTGTCCCCTAACCCCTGCCAATTTTTTAGAAAAGATAAAGGCCCCACACCCAACGGGTGAAATCACTGTCCACCAGTGTTGCACTAACTCATGGAACCCCTCAGCTGTGGACCAGACCAACTCATAACGAAACGGTCTAGGCTTGGAAAAATGACTACCGACTTCGAGCCGAATTGGAACATGATCAGATCCGAGTCTAGGTAGGCTAACCTGAACTACTCTAGGAAAATGAGCTAACCACCCCTCGTTAACCAGAAAACGATCAAGCTTAACCCAGATAGGGTCAACCTGCCCATTAGTCCAAGAGAATTTCCTACCCACCGACGGTGGTTCATGAAGACATAGATCTCTCTTAACAGCATTTGCGCAACGGATGTCTTCCAGCTTAGGGTTGCCAGATGACTTGTCATTAAGGTCAAAGATCGCATTAAAATCACCACAGACGACCCAAGGTCCCCCTAGAACCCCCTTGTTACTAATCAGCTCCGCCCAAAAAGCATGCTTGCGACCCCTATCATTGGGTCCATACACCACCGTGCAACGCCAACTAAAGTTATCACGCTTAGAAATAAAGTCCACCGAAAGACAGAATAGGCCTACAAAAGCAGTCGTTCCCATAAACAAAAAGCTATTCCATCCAATCGCAATTCCACCTGCCGAACCCTTTGCCGCCACAAATACAAATTGATCCAAACACGGTCCCCAATATCCGGCCAGGTTGATGGAGAAATATCTTCGAGTTTCGTTTCTTGGATACATCACACATCCGCGTAATTAAGATTAAGGAAGTCTCTAACTAAAAATCTCTTAGCCGGTCTACTGAGTCCCCGAACATTCCAATTTATAATATTCATTAAACACAATTAAAAACCGCGGGCCTCAGAAGAGGTCCCCGCCTGATCAGACAGAATCTGAGAACGTGTCAATTCTAAAGAACGAATATGATTGATGAACGTGTCAGCTGGGAGTATATCTGTATATGTATAGATGTATAGATATTTTTTTTATAATTTCAATTCTTAAAAAATTATATTAATATTTAGCCCAACCCTACCATCTCTCCCTCACTCTACTCACTACTAAAACCACTAACCAAAGTTCCCGCGCCGCTCTTAGTTCTCCTCCTCTCTTGACGAGAAGAGTTGAATCTCTCTCGGTCGCCGCTGATTTCCTCCTCTCCACCATAGCGCAAGTACCCATGGCCAACATCGAGGATACCGCTCTCCGCCTCAGAATCGACATCTCTTCCGTAGATCTCGACTCCATCCTTCTTCCTCATGGAGAGGATTTCAACATCAAGAGGTATTTCCTAGCACATATTCAACCTCTAATATTCACCAAATCCTTAACCCTTATTCGTTTCCTAAGCGACGATAAGGATTTGTACCATGATGATGGCTTCAACTTGGAGACGGGATTTGGGAACGTCATTGTGGTCGATACCTTGCTGGAGAACGTTTGACAAGCTAGACAACGTCGTTTAGAAGATCTTCAGCTCGATTGGGGTTATTAAAGATGGTGGGCTATGGATGCCGGTGAATCTAAAAATCCAAAAAAACCAGGGGTATTGCTTCATTGAGTATAACACCTCTCAGGCAATCAATCTTGAAAATCCTTAGAATGTTTGGTGATCTTTGGTAGAAGCTGAGTTCAGTCTAACATTGCTTATTGTTGTATTTGTCTTTGATTTATATGTTTTGTTAGGAAGAAGTTAACTTCAGAACCTAAGTAGGGCAATAGAAAACCAGCTTTGGGATATGATTGGGAGCAGTTGAACCGGGGCGAACCAAAACTAAAATTAAGGGGGTGCTGAATTTAAATTTATTTTTTTTAATTTTAAATAATTCTATTAATTCAAACTTGAGATTATAATAATTAATATTTTAAAAATATAAAATATATATCCATCTAAAAAATTTGGTTTATGTGTAAAATTGCTATCATATCTATATAATTAGGGATTAACTCAACTAGTTAAGCACTAAATTAACAAATGATGTAATTAAAAAACAATTTTAAACAAATTCATATATAAGTCAATTATTAAATACAACAATTATTCAACAAATAATCTAATGAATAATTAAAATTTTCATAATAATTAATCACAAATATATAACATTTTTTCACAATAATTTCATAATGAAACAAATATTTAACAAATATCTAACAATCATTCAACAAATATAAATATTTTTACACAACAAATAATCACACATAAATTAAAAAAATTAAATAAGATATCAAACAAAAGGAAAAAAAAAATTCCTATAATGAAAATAAAACATAATCTTGGAGATAATTGATCAAAGAGAAAAAACTCACCAATCCATGAGATTTGCAATTTTTTTTGTTTTAGAGATTTTGCTATATAGTAATTGCATTTTTTAGAATTTTATTTTTATTTTTATATTAATATCCTAAATATTGATAATTATGTATTGATAAGTTCAATAAAAAAATCTATATATATAAAATTTAAAAATAAAAATATTTGATGATTTATATTTGGCTAGCTATATTATTTATTATCACTCAACATCAAATTTATTTAATATAGTAATTTTATTATTTTTATTTAATTTATTTTAAATAATATGAGGTAGAATTTTTTAAAATAAAGAGTAGCATCTTCCATATGAATTTATAATGATTAATATTTTAATTATATATATATATATATAATATAATTATGAATATATATGTATATATATAATGGGGTAAGGGGGTGCTTGAGCACTCCCTTGCCCCCCCCTTAAATAGACCCCTAAGTATGAACACCTAGGATTTCAGCTCACTAATAGTGAAGGCCATGAGAGAGCTATACGAGGAAGAGACCAATATTCGCATAATGTAGTGGGACATTGGAAGGTGGATGCGTCGGGACGAACTTTTTGAAGAGACTGCTACCACATAGGACTATTCATTAATAATACTCCACCGTCTTGGTCCTGTGGATCCCTTCCGAGATAATACTAACCTAGCTATTTTTTCATCAAGAATCGTACAAGGACATGAATATTGCATACATATGGAAGAGCGGGAAAAACAGAGGGTTGTAAGGCTAGCTAGGAGGATTATGGTGGAGGACCCCATCACTCCTCCTACTCCTAGCATTATGGTTCATGATGAGAGTTCGAACCAGGAGAGTTATGGAAGCTGTTAGGGATTTGAGGCATCTTTAGCCCTATCTCAATCTAACACTAGGCATCTTTATTATCTATAATAAAGGCTACTATCAGGGAGAACATGATATCAGTCTATGATACAAAGACTTTCTCTCTTATAGATAAGAAGTCTCTTACAGTGGAAAGTGTGGTGAACTTTAGCTGGTCACCCACTGATTCTATAATCTCCCTCTTTGTTCTAGAGCTTAGGAGTGGAAATTAACCTGATAGGGTACGTAGTTTCTTACATTGTTGTATACTGTTTTGTTCTCTAAAGTGAATTATTCATAAGATTGATAACTATTATTCTTTTTAATGGTTTTTAACATATACACTTTGTTCAATTTTCAGATAAAGAAACCCTAAGAGAGTGGAGCTTTTTTAGTGTCAGTGACTGCCAAATGTCTTGGCAGAGCAATGGTCTGTATTTGGCTGTGAAGGTTGATCATTACACAAAAAGAAAGAAAAGCACATATACACATTTTCAGCTATTCAAAATCAAGAAAAGAGGCATCCCAATCGAGGTTCTTAGCTTCAAGAACAAAAGCCACACAATTGCAGACTTTTCTTGGGAGCCGAAAGGCCATAGGTTTGTAGTTCTATGGGGAGACACCCTTCTTCCAAACATCATCATTTACTCAATGCAAAGTGCTAACAAAACAACATGTGCTAGTAAGCTTGCAACTTTGGAACCCAGGCAGGCCATTGAAATCTATTGGCCCCAGAATGGACGATGCATGTTGTTAGCCGCCCTTGATAGTTTCAATGGCCAGCTGGAGTTCTATGACAATGATGAGTTTGGAACCATGCATATTGCTGAACATTTGGTGATCAATTGCATTCAATGGGATCCTAGTGGAAAGTAAGTTTCTTGCTCTTTAAGACTTGTCCATTGATTTAGTTCGATGTGAAGATAGATGTGCCCATTTTTCTTTTACATATTTGTGGTGACTGCTTCCACAACTTTGGCTCATATTTTTAAGTATGTTGAGCCCTAATTGTGTAACGTCCCCTGCGACACAAATCCAATACTTCATAGCAGACTAATAGACTGACCATCTTGCCAGACTGACAATTTTAGGAGAGTAGGGGTATTTATGGGGTAAATTTTTGAGAAGGTCACTGTGTTTTGGCCGATTATCACTTTCGTCACTATGCTTTAATTTGTATCAAAGTGGTCATCGTATATATTTCTTTTCACCGGGAGATCACTCTTGATTTTTCGGCCAATTTTAATTAACGTGGCAACCGGAGATGCCACATCATATTAAAATAAACAGTTTTTAATGCATAGCTATATTGGACATGTCAACTTCAAAATATGTCATGTGAAGTTTCCCTAGTCAGCATCCTTGTCAGCTTCTTCTTGCCTCAGCCATTTAGTCCCCACGCCATCTCGACGGAGCTTGACGACCTGGAGTTTTCGTAGCTCTAAAACCTGTGAAGGCTTTGAAGCATCCTTGTTCAGCTTCGCTTTATTTATTCATCACCTTCTTGTCAATCAATCTTTTGCTCTCTTTTGCTCTTCGCGCGACCAGCTCTCTCTTCTCTTCAATTCGATCTTGATGGAGGTTGTGAAGGATCCGTCGAAGAGTAGGAGAGCTTGTTCTCCACGATTAGATCCATCGATCTCTCGCCATGAATCCTGAATAATAAGTTTGGGGAATTATCAATCCACATCGTGGTTCTTTCTTTTAGTTTTCTCTAATTTTCTATTAAATTGTTTGGTTTGGATGATCAGGAGGTTAGGGATTTTGTTCCAAATCTAATGCTTTGAAATTATGGATTAGATTGTGGTTCTTTTTTTTTTTCTGGATCTAGTGGTGTTTGGTGATCAGATCTAAGGATTCGTTTGATTTTTTATTTTCTTTTGAGGATTTGATCTAGGGTTTTGTTATTTGATGGGGGATAAATTCGAGATAGAATTGATTTAGAAATATATGGGCCTGATAGAGGATTTTTTTGTATGTTTATAGACCTAAAAAATGTTTCCTTTTTTCAAAGCTCGGCAACTCAGAGTTTTCGGATGTCAAGCAAAGACTCAGCTTATCTCCAAAGAAAACCAAAAACAAAATCAAAACAAGAAGATGAGAAAGATGGCGAAAGACGAAGTGGAGGAGACTCTTTCTTTGAGTCCACCTGGTGGTGTAGGCACACTGGCTCCTTTGGCTTTGATGTCGTCGGTGGCGATGAGAAGAGATAGCAAATGGAGATCAAGGATATGGATTTCATTAGGATTATGAGAGAGATGACCGCAAATGAGGCGGAGGAGATAGGGATTCGAGATTGCTCCTCCATAGCAACTAAAGACCGAGGTAAGAAGAAGCTGACTAAGTAAGCTTAACATGACGTGGTTTAGGGTTTATGTGTCAAGCCTAGCTGTGCGTTAATAACTATTTATTATTATGTGACGTGGCATCTACGACTGCCACATTAGCTAAAATTGGCCAAAAATCCAAAAGTGACCTTCCGGTGAGAAGAAATCAATATATAATGACCACTTTGATACAAACTGAAACATAGTGACTAAAGTGATAATCGGCCAAAACATAGTGATCTCAAAAATTTCTCTCTTCCAGTAGTGCCCTAGATTTATTCTATTTATGAGAAGTTCCTTATAAGATGTAATTAATTCTGATATTGAAAGAAAACCCTAGTGCGGCTGTGGTTGTAGGCAATCTTGCTGAATCATGTAAATCTTGTCTTCTTGTGACTATTTTTGCTCTGTGTTTTTTATCTCGATCATCGGTGGGAATCTAATTCCCAACACATATTTGGTATTTCATTAGGGTATTGTTGTACATGATCCCTACAGATCACTTGTACCATGTATAGTTTCAAAAGTTTGAACCTTGGCTTTGTGCAAATTACATATTCTCTTGTGTGTCTGTTTAATAGTTCCTTTGGCGCCCAAAGCCCCATTGTTGCTAACACCTAAGAAAGAGGTAAATATATTAAAGAACTTGGATCAATACATCAAAAGGAGGCTAAAGAGTAGGAGGAAGAAGAGAAAGATGCTGCAGAAGTAGGATGCGTCATGGTGGAGTTGAGGTAGTTCACTGATGAGGAGAGAGAGAGAGTTGAGGCAACGGCTATGGGATGGAGATAAAATAACAAAGACATTTATTATTTTCTTTCATTTTCTTACGAACTGTTTTCCTTAAGTAGGATGGTGTCACCTCTTTTTTCTTTCATCTCTTTCCTCCATTTTCTACAGTGTCAAGATAACTTTAGAATGGTCAACCATATTTTGTGTTCATCATGGTTGATGATTCCAGCTAGTAGTAAGTTTTGGCATTGATTGTGCATAACTTGCACTTCATGTATAGAACTAAATGTGGCCTAGGGAAGAAAAATTGTTGGGAAAGTAATCAGTGAATTGGCATCTTTCTGCGTCTGCCATTTAATCTTGTATAGAGAAATGTTAGGGAAGTCTTGAATACTATATAGAAAAATTCAAAAAGGCTACATTGCCAAATTTAATCCTAATATGTTTGTCATTTAAGTTTTAGTTGGGCCATAGGTTTAATTTGAATTTCATGTTCACTTTTAGCAGGCCTTTTCTAAAGCTGATGTTATGGAAAGATTGATAAATTCGAATGGCATGAGTTTGAATCCATCATTGATGAAGATAATGAATCTTCTGTATCTTCGATAAGGAGCATGATTCCACATCAGACAGATTGCCCAACACATGTCATTGACCTTAATTAATGTATGACGTATCTATTTTATTTTATCTGCAACCTTGCAAAATTTTAGTTGTTGGGTTCATGTATAAGGAAAATCATTATTTTCCATGAATAAACACAATCGTTGAGATAACCAAGCACATCCCTGGAATACTATCATAAAAGAATAGCTTTTATTAATGGTGAACCCATTTGTGATTATTTGGTGCTGAAGTTGGTAGGTCAAGAAGATATTCTGCTACTCTTGATCTTTTCAGTTTTGCTTGAAACTTGGCAGATATTCTTAATTAGTTCTTAAATCACCGACACTGAGCTACCTGGTTCCATTGGATGATATAATTCATTATTCATGACAACAAAAAAATAGTAATAGGTTGGTAGTCTGACAATCACTTTTATTTCCGGAAGTTTGGAAGAACTAAATTTACAGAGCAGGAAAGTCAATGGCCCACCATCTAGAATATGTTACATTTGACACATTCTTGCATCACAAGTCATATTTGTATGAAGTCTTCTTTTCTCTCAATGGTACTCTTGGAAAGATCTAAATTTATACATGTAATCTACTTAATATTCATTTTGTCAAAATTTGAAGGGACATAACTACAACATACCCAAGTTTTGCGTTCAATTCGGAAGTGGAAAACATTGCCACATGAGATGATCCTTTTCAAGTAATCACAGCTTCGATCACATTATCTCAAACAACATCAGGACAAGACTCACCTTTAGCTTTCACTGATACAGCTGAACTCATCGATGTTATTATGATGAACCTCTGTATCAACATGGCCATAGGTGATGGATTGCTTTTCACCAATTGTATTTGTAAATGCATATGTTAATTTCTTCACATTCTGAATGTAATGGGTCTGCAAAGCCTGCCATTGTTGTAAATTATTAAGTCTGAAGACGTAGATTGACATTATATGACAAGCCAAATGGTGACATGGCATGAGGATGATGACGTGGCTAGAAATGACTCATCAAAAAAAATGGTGACTAGGATGATGATGTGGCAAAGGATGAGGTCATGACATGTGATGAAGATCTAGGTGGAGATTTTATGAAGACCAAGGTTGAAGATTTTATTTGATAGATATTCCTCTCAATACAATCATGTGATGATAAACTATTTTTGGTAAGTACATCAAGACTATAGGATCTCTTCAAAAAGGGTAAGTTTTATATTAGATATGATTATCTATCCTTGGTAAGATCCGGGATGATTATTCATATCTTTGATAGAGCTCATTTTTAGAAAGATCTATTTGAAGAGAGAGGAATATTCTATTATTGGCAAGAGTTCAAGATCATGAAGATTATATTAGAAGACACAAGTTAAACTTGGTATGAAGCTATTAGAAGACACAAGATTTAGTTTGGTATGAAGCTATTTGAAAACACAAACTAAATAAGGTAAAGACATGCGAAGGAGATTATCAAGACCATATTTAGCATCACTAATTGAAGAAAGATCCAAGAGCTATCTATGAGTGAAACTATTCATGGAGACTAATCATGTGTGGAGATTGATTGAAGATTGCATAAGATATTATTAGAGATTTGGAGATCCAAGCATGGATGATTGAAGATCATGCTTGAAGATATTGAAGACTAAACTTGGATGAAGATGAGATCAAGTTTAGTAACAATATTTCATGTGCCAAAAGAAGATCATTTGGAAGACCAAACTTGGGCCAAGTTTGGAAAGAAGATCGGGAGATCTTCGGTGGCTATCTTTGGGGAGAGATGGTCGTGTATGCCTTGGTGGGCACGTCTCTCGGGAGAGAGAGACCTTCTGAAGTGATATGAGGAGCTCGGGTCGAGTCAACTGTTACGAGACGGACTAAAGGAACCGAGAGGTTAAAGGTCGCAGATTCGGGTGCATCTGGCTAGAACTCAGTCATGTTCAGTAAGATGGGCCATGTTGCAACTGGGTGTTGCAACATCTAACTTTAGAAGGTGTCCAAGTTAGGAAGCCGTGGAGAATTCTAAAAGAGGTAACTGTATGAGACGTCGGTGAGTGATCAAAGGCCGGTCGGACGGTGGCCGGACAACGCGATAGACTTATGACCGGCCGATTCTTGGATTGAGAAAGACTTTTTTTAATAAGAAAATTTTTCACTCCTAGTAGAATATTTTTTTTATGCCATAACACCTCTATTATAGCATAATTTTTAGTGTAAAATAAGTACCCAAACAACTATTATGCCATAATTTTGTGAAAGTGTTATAATATGCTTTATTGTGTGGATTATAGTGTATTTTTGGGTTATCCAAGCCATAAAATATAATAATATAAAAAAATTACTGTTGGCGACGCGTCTGAGTAAGGTGATCAACTTGTTGGTGGACAAGGAGCAATCGGCTTTCCTTAAGGGGTGGTGCATATTAGATAATATTGCAACGGCTGAGGAACTCTTTTTCAGTATTCACAAGCGGAGATTACCTGGGCATATTCTGAAGGTGGATTTCAACAAGGCCTTCGATCGAGTCGATTGGGACTTTCTCTTAGATTTGCTGGAGGCCAGAGGTTCGGGGAGCGTTGGATATGGTAGATCAAATGTATTCTTAAGTCGTCTAAAGCGTCCATATTAGTTAATGGCTCTCTGAATGGTTACGTGTGTTACAAGTGTGGATTGCGACAAGGTAACCCGCTATCTCCGCTGTTGTTTGTTTTGGTTACAGATGTTCTGAGTTTGATGTTTGCACATACACTTCAGTCGAAGGTCCTGATTGGTGTACCCTTAGGGGAGTTTGGAAATATGTGCAACTTGCACTATGCTGATGATTTGCTTGTGCTGACCACAGGGGGTCTTGAGGATCTGAGAATTGTTAAGCTGATCCTTTACATGTTTGAAGGGATGACTGGGTTGGCTACCAATTTCTCCAAAACTTGCCTTTATTCTTCAACGGTGGGGGAACGTCCTGAATTGGAAGCGGCTGCTATGTTTAGCTGTCCAAGGGGTATGCTCCTTGTCAATTATCTGGGCATTCCAATTTCGGGGAGAATACCACGGAGACAAGATTGGGAGGGCCTCATCTCTAAGGTGAGAAGAAGGTTGGCGTCGTGGAAAATAAGACACTTATCCATTGATGGAAGCCTTACGATGGTTAACTCGGTCCTCACTGCATTACCAACGTACTGGATGTCTATGTTTAAGTTACCTGGCTGGGTCATTAAGGAGATCAATCGGATTAGACATGACTTCTTATGGTCCGGCACGGATATTGATCATCCAAGTTGTAGACTGATTGGTTGGACTAACATTTGTCGTGCTCGGGAACAAGGGGGTTTGGGGTATCTTAGATTTACAGAACTTTAATGAGGCATTAATTGGGAAGTGGTGGTGGAAGTTCATGATGGATTCAGCTTGGTGTGGCGCTGAGGTGATCCAGTTTAATTATGTAATGAGTCGGTGGAATTTATTCCCTATGCAATCAGGAAGGATCTCCTTTTCTGGAAAGGGGTGCTAAGCTGTCTCCCAGTTTTAAGATGTTGTATTGCTCATGATATCCAATCTGGGGAGGAGACCCTATTTTGGACAGATAATTGGGTAAATGGCAGAGCACCTATGTAGCTGTGGCAGGAGGAGTATAGCTCTCCCACTGGTACTATTAGGGATTTGCGTTTTCTTTTGACGCAGGCTCCTTTCTCTGAGGACGCGGGTATGCTGACTGTCAAATATCGGCTTGAGGTTCAGGACCGAGAGATTGATGATACTAAAAGTTGGCGTCTGACGGGGAATGGCTAGACGGGGAATGGCTAGACGGGGAATGGCTACTTCTCAGTTAAATCCTTTTATACCTTCCTGAACGATGGTGGGCTCAAATGTCCAATGGCGAAGATCTTTTGGAGGAGTACATGCCCGAAGAAAATTAACATCTTCAATTGGTTAGCTTGGAAAGATAAGATTCTCACCTTTGAGAATTTAGAAGTTCGAAGATGTAATCAGCACCCAACTGCTACCTGTGTCTTGTGTCATGCGGCGACGGAGACAGTGGACCATCTTTTTTTACATTGCCCTCTGGCGAGACAAGTGTGGGGGTATTTCTGTAGGCTGCTGGATCTTCCGGACCCGCCTAGTTCACTGCGTTTGGTGTGGGCTGCGTGGAGATCTGACGTTAGACCAAACTCTAGGGTTTTTGGAGAGTTAGTGGTGAAGGTGATTGTGTGGAACATTTGGCTTGCGAGAAATGATTGCATGTTTACTGCTACTTATATCTCTGCACATGCTCTTATTTTGAAGATTGATCGAATGTTATTATACTGGGTATCTGCAGCTGCTGAGGGGCCACAAGCAAAGATGGAGGAACATACTTGACTATCGGTGGTTTGGAGTTCCTTGGTACTTGGTGGAGGAGGCAGGGGCGGCGCGGCCCCGAGATGTTGGTCCTGAGCAGCACTCGGGCTAGGGGGTTACTTTTCTTTTGTGATGGAGGCAGCTGCTTTGCCTCATTTTGTTTGACTTTTGTTTAGTTTTTGTTCCACTACTTGTGGGTCCTTTGTTCCCCGTGTTCCATTAGGAACCGAGGTTGTGGTGTTCCTGTTACTTTTTATTTTTAATTGAAGTGGTTTATCCACCTTTTAAAAAAAACTCTAAATTATGTTTATAAAAATGCGCTTATTATCTTTGAATCTTTGACAGGTGGAGTGGTGGTAAGGAAGATAATTATTTTGCTAGGATCAAGAAGAACATGATATCTGTATATGAGACAGAGACTTTCACTCTCGTTGCTAAGAAGATAAGAAGTCTCTCATAGTGGAAAATGCAGTGGGTTTTAGTTGGTCACCTACCGATCCTACACTCTCTCTTTTTGTTCCAGAGCTAAGGGTGGAAATCAGCCTGCTAGGGTAATTAGATCTCTGAATTGCTGGTTGTTCATCTCTTTTTTGATCTCTGAAGTGAATCACAAGGTTTTTAACTTTTTTTTTTTCTTTTTCAATGTTTGTAAAAAGGTAAGCTTGTTTAGATTCCATGCAATGAAGAGATAAGACAGAAGAACCTTTTCAATGTCAGTGACTACAAAATGTATTGGCAGAGCAATGGTGAGTATCTCATTGTCAAAGTTGACCGGTGCATAAAAACAAAGAAAAGCACATATACTGGTTCTGAGCACTTACCCCAATTGAGGTTCTTGAACTCGAGAACAAAAATGACAAGATTGTAGCCTTTACGTGGGAGACCAAAGGCCACAGGTTTGCACTTATCCATGAAGATAGCCCTCGGCCTGATGTAAGCTTTTACTCCATGCAAAGTGCTCACAACACAGACCGTGTCTCCAAGCTTGCAACTCTGAAATCCAGGCAGGCCAATGCATTCTACTGGTTCCCTCGTGGACGCTTTATTTTGTTAGCAGGTCTTCAAGGTTTCAATGGCTAGCTATAGTTCTATGACATTGATGAGTTTGGAACCATGGCCATAGGTGAACATTATATGGCCACTTGATTTGGTTGGCCTCAACTGTTAGAGGAGTAAATTAAGCTAATGTTACAACAATTATAGCCTAAAATTATGTGTAACTGAAAACTATTATTATATGTATTATTGTACATATCAGTTACTGTTATCCATAGCTGTATATATACTTATAAGTTTGTACAATGGAAGATAAGAAATATTTCCTCTATTTCTATCATCAACAACTTTCCTTCTTTTTTATAAATATGTGGCCACAGCTGTAACTTCATGAAATGGAAAATGGGTTCTATATATGTGGCCCTTCATTGGGAAGCTGTTGTACAGGAGGGTCTAAAGATCACTTCTACCAGGTGAATTCTCCAATATGCATAATATAGTTATAAAAATTTGACCAAACAATTTATTTTGGCTTGGTTTAGCTGTGCGTGTGTTACATATTTTCTTATGTATCTGTCCAATAGTTCCTTCAGCCCCCTTCATTGCTTACCGCTGAGAAAGAGAAAGAAATATTCAAGAACTTGAAGAAGTACAGTGAAAAATATGAGTTGGAGGATCATGATGTTTCTCTGCAGCTGAGCGAGAAAGACTGAAAACAGAGGAAGATGCTGCAGGAGGAATGGGATGCCTGGGTGGAGAAGTGGAAGCACGAAGCAGTTCCATGACGAAGAAAGGGAGCTTAGGCAACAGTTGCGGGATGGCGAAGCCAATGACGAGGAAGAAGAATACGAAGCCAAAGAAATTTAAGTCGAGGAAATTCTGGATGTTAAAGAATAAGTGGTTTCCTTCTAGGACCAAATCCAATAGGCTCATCATGTTAACAAAATTAATTCCATTCTTTCTTTTGCTTTACCCAAGGATTTTCTTTTGTAAAGATTTGGTTGTTATTCAAAACAATTTTGCTCTTTGTTTTTGAAATAAATATGGATAAACCACAGATTTATTGAATAGGAAAAAACAGTACAAAGTAGGAAACTCCTCTCATCAGGGGTGAGGAGAAACAGAATACATCAAAAGGAAGTAAAAAGACGAGGAGAAAAATCTAAGTAGGCGGAAGACACCGTCTAGCATTTCAGGCCTTCCTAGAGAGACATCAGGAGCAACTACTCCTGAGCAGCATCAGGGTCGGAGTCTCCTACAGGATTTGGGCCTCTAGCTCTGAGGAAGTTGAGAGAGCGCTTGATCTTCTGAGAAGCTTCATTGAGAGATTGTTGGTGGCTATTAGCAGCTGTTGAGAACCAAGAGAGAAGCATATTAGCACTTTTAAACATAATGTAGTAAGGCGGTAACGCATTCAAGTGAAAAATATGCGTATTTCGTTCAATCCAAATGTTCTACAAGATTGCACAGGAGATAAGGTCCCAGAGGATACAATGCTCAGGGGTGAGGGTTGGTAGACAAGTGTTCCACAGTAAAGTAATGGTGTAATACCCTGAACCTGTGGATAACTGTTGAAAAATATATTCAGGGTATTACTACAGTTGCAGTAAGAATTTTCTACAGAGTAATCTTGTTGAGAAACCCCAAGTGGACAGAATAAGGACTTAAGTGTAAAAGTTTTTAAAAGATTTTGGGTTAAAGAGTAATAGAAAAAGGATTGATATGAAATGCTTGTGAAAACTAAGGACTGAAAGGTAAGTTGAAGGGATCATTTGGAAATATTGTGTTATAATCAAGGGCACATTTGGATAATTTGAAAAGGACCTTTTTGAGAATATTATTTTATAATCCAGGGACCATTTGTGAGTTTTTCAGGGACTGGTTTGTAAGAAGTTAAGTTTTGAGGGACTAAAAAGTGAATTTCGGCTGAAGAGTTAATTGAGAGAAAAAAATCTAGACTTTTGATGATTGTTCATCTTCTTCTCCACCATTTTCCTCTGATGACTTGAGAGTTAAAAAGAGAAAAGAGTGAGAGATTTGGAGAGAAATTGGAAGAGATAAAAGCTTTGGTATTTTGGAGAGAAGAATGGATGAAGTATTATTTGGTAAGTATTTTGATGATTTATTTGTTGGTATACTTGAATGTATGTGTGTGTATTTTGGATTGAGAAATGTAATTTTTCTTGAGAAAGAAGAAGGATTTATGATGAAAAAAATGATGAGTTATTGTTAATAAGAGTTGTTGCTTCAATTTTGGTTGGAAAAAAACACTTGTATTTGAGTTGGAATTTGCTTGAAATGGAGGTGAGTTTGCCGGATTCTTTGTAGTATTCTTGTAGCACTGAGATTAGGGTTTGGTTTGATTAATTAAGTTGATAATTATGATGATTAGGGAGGTTAATGATAATGGTTAGATTGAAATGGGTTGAGTTAGTCCAATTGATTTGATTAGATCAGACCAAGTTGGATTGAATTGATTGAGTTGAATTGATTTGGTTGAGTTGAGTTGATTTGGTTGAGTTGGGGCTTGATCAAAATCAAGTTGAGATGAGGTTGAGTTTGGTTCGAGTTGATTTTGGGTTAAGGGTTTTGGACTGAACCAAGTTGGTTCGATGGATTTTGAATAAGAATTGAGTTGGTTAAGTTTGGTTCGGTGAAATTAAGTTTGGTTCGGTGCGATTAAGGTTGGTTGAGATTGATTCAGCGTGTTTAGCCTGAAAGCGAGGTTTGTTTAAATACAAGCCCGAAAGGCAATTGGACTATGCAAAGGTCGGGTTTTAGCAGATTGGAGTGAGTGGACGATAGAGTCTATTATTGTTTCTTGTATTTTTTTCTTTTTGAGTTTAAATATGTTATTTATTTTATTATATTATTACATAGGTGTGTTCGGTCTTGAGAGGGAGTTCCGATCTAGGGAAGGAACCCAGAGGACACCAGTGAGTTGGTAGTGGCTATTATTTTTAATATTAATTATTATTATTATTTTGAAATAATTGTTTAATAACTAGTATTTTTGGAAATAATTATTTAAGTATTTCATTTTATCATGTTTAATTTAACGTATAAGGTTAAAAATATGTATATTTACTTTCTAGTTGATGTTCTACGACAATCAGTATTGATACATCGGTTTCCAGTATAATTATACGTATTTGTGAATAGTGAAAATACATGTATATGTGATTTAATTATTCAATTCATGTATTTATTTTTCGATGGTTATATATGCTTTTGATTTGGAATGATTTGTGAAATCATGTGAGCATTTTAAAATGTTTTACCAACAATATTTGTGGAATTGGTTTTCATTCTGGAATAGGAATGGTATCACTGGATCTGGATTTTCTTGGTTTTATCGTTGTTATCTTTTTGACGTTGGGCTTTGTGGAAATGATGTTTATTTTTCGTGATGTGAATGCTTGTCTGGATAAGGGATCCTATGATGTGATTTATCTGATTGTTTTATTCTATGTATTCTACGTGTTGGTTTGGATGGTGGCGGTAGCCAAAGGCCGACTCTCGATGAGTGGGTCCCCACGGGCCGACGCTTTAGAGGTGGCGTGGTGGACTGAGTGTTGATTTGTCAGGATCGGGGTGGGAGGCGTGAGCCACGATTGAATTATACATCGGGATCCTAGAGTGCATGCGTGGGGACCCGTGGGCAGCGTCGAGTCTGAAGACCTAGGCGGCTCACGACTAGTCGTGACGGCGGCTAAGTGGGGAGAGTTTTTCAGTACGTGGAATTGAGAATGGATTTTTTTATATTACTTGTTATTTTGGGTTGTGATGAGGCAGCCCATTTAGCCTTCTTGGGAGGCAGGTCTCTCATGACAATTTGGATTTATCTTAGAAAATTGATTTGATATTGATTTGTGATGAATTTATGTTTCGAAAGTTACTTTAAAAATGTATTTTTGCTAGAATTACGGTATTTTTGGAAAAATTGGAAATTATTTGAAAAAAGTTGGTATTTATATACTTCGTATATATCATGTATTTGAGTATTTGAAATTATTAAAGCCAGCTACCAGTAAATGGATATGTCATGCTTCAGGGAAGCACGAGACCCTAGATTGCTCATTCGAGTTTAGAACTAGTCGGGGTTAAGTCCAAGAGCTACGATGGGTCCTATACTTTTCTTTTATATTTGTTGGTATCGTGATCTTGTAGCGGTTGTACCCGCAAATTTGAGTTATTATATTTGTTGTATTTATGTATTTGAATCTGCGGTTGGTGTAAAGTTATAAATTGTAATTTGTAAAGTCCGATTTGGTTTTCGAGAGTGTGGGTTTCGAGTTAAAAGAATTTTTAGCGATGGGTGCTTAGCATTCTACGCCGATAGAAGAAATTGGGTGTGACATCTTTTGGTATCGAGTCTGTAGGTTGAGATATCCACGGTTGGTAGAGATCACGGGTTGTGATGCGAGCCTAAAGTTAGAAGTCGTGTCTAGACTTAGAGGGTTAGTAGTGATTAGACGAGAAAGTTAAGGGCCCGGTAGAAGTATTTTAGAGTCTCCAGTCGGGGTTTAAAACCTAAGTTGCGTATTGGGATTGAGGGCGGATAGTAGGTTTTGACATTTGAGGCAGAGTGAGTAGTGTCTTGTGATCGAGGATCATGTGTTGAGATATTTGTCGAATTGGTTTTTATTCAAAATGAGTTAACTTAAAGATGCCAAAGAAAGGTGTTTGGCGTACTTTTTGATCGAGCGATACATAGTGATTTGTAGTGTGATTATTTACTATTGAGCGATTTGTAGCAAGAGAAAGCAGGGTCTTGGGACCGAGTAAGTGAAATCGGTGATGTCAGTTGATGTATGCTAAGGAAATTTCGAGGGCGAAATTTTTTAAGGAGGAAGGATTGTAATACCGAACACAGTGGATAGCTGTTGAAAAAAATATTCAGGGGTATTACTACAGGTTGCGATAGAATTTTCTAGAGTAGTCTTGTTGAGAAAACCCCAAGTGGACGAGAATAAGGACTTAAGTGTAAAAGTTTTTAAAAGATTTTGGGTTAAAGAGTAATAGAAAAAGGATTGATATGAAATGCTTGTGAAAACTAAGGACTGAAAGGTAAGTTGAAGGGATCATTTGGAAATATTGTGTTATAATCAAGGACCATTGGATAATTTGAAAGGACCTTTTGAGAATATTATTTTATAATCCAGGGACCATTTGTGAGTTTTTCAGGGACTGGTTTGTAGAGAAGTTAAGTTTTTGAGGGACTAAAAAGTGAATTTCGGCTGAAGAGTTAATTGAGAAAAAAATCTAGACTTTTTGATGATTGTTCATCTTCTTCTCCACCATTTTTGCTCTGATGACTTGAGAGTTAAAAAGAAAAGAGTGAGAGATTTGGAGAAATTGGAAGAGATAAAGGCTTGGTATTTTGGAGAGAAGAATGGATGAAGTATTATTTGGTAAGTATTTTGATGATTTATTTGTTGGTATACTTGAATGTATGTGTGTGTATTTTGGATTGAGAAATGTAATTTTTCTTGAGAAAGAAGAAGGATTTATGATGAAAAATGATGAGTTATTGTTAATAAGAGTTGTTGCTTCAATTTTGGTTGGAAAAACACTTGTATTTGAGTTGGAATTTGCTTGAAATGGAGGTGAGTTTCTTGGGATTTCTTTCGTAGTATTCATCGTAGCACCGAGATTAGGGGTTTGGTTTGATTAATTAAGTTGATAATTATGATGATTAGGGAGGTTAATGATAATGGTTAGATTGAAATGGGTTGAGTTAGTCGATTGATTTTGATTAGATCGAAAACCAAGTTGGATGAATTGATTGAGTTGAATTGATTTGGTTGAGTTGAGTTGATTTGGTTGAGTTGGGGCTGATCAAATCAAGTTGAGATGGAGTTGAGGTTTGGTTCGAGTTGATTTTGGGTTAAGGGTTTTTGACTGAACCAAAGTTGGTTCAAATGGATTTTTGAATAAGAATTGAGTTGGTTCAGCTGGTTCGAGTGAAATTAAGTTTGGTTCGAGTGCAATTAAGGTTGGTTCGGATTGATTCAGAGTGTTTGCTTTAGCCGAGTTTGTTTAAATACAACTGAAAAGGCAATTGGACTATCTAGGTCGGGTTTTAACAGATTGGAGTGAGTGGGCTAATAGAGATCTATTATTGTTTCTTGTATTTTTCTTTTTGAGTTTAAATATGTTATTTATTTTTTTATTATATTATTACATTAGGGTGTTGTTCGAGTCTTGAGAGGGAGTTCGGATCTAGGAGGAGCCAGAGGACACCAGGAGTGAGTTGGTAGTGGCTATTATTTTTTTAATATTAATTATTATTATTATTTTGAAATAATTGTTTAATAACTAGTATTTTGAAATAATTATTTAAGTATTTCATTTTATCATGTTTAATTTACGTATAAGGTTAAAATATATGTATATTTACTTGCCGTTGATGTTCCTGACAATCGTATTGATACATCAGGTTTCAGTATAATTATACGTGATTTGTGAATAGTGAAAAATACATGTATATGTGATTTAATTATTCAATTCATGTATTTATTTTTGATGGTTATATATGCTTTTGATTTGGAATGATTTGTGAAATCATGTGAGCATTTTAAAATGTTTTACCAACAATATTTGTGGAATTGGTTTTTCATTCTGGAATAGGAATGGTATCGTGGATCTGGATTTTTCTTGGTTTTATGCGTTGTTATACTTTTTGACATTGGACTTTGTGGAAATGATGTTTATTTTCGTGATGTGAATGCTTGTCTGGATAAGGATCCTATGATGTGATTTACTCTGATTGTTTTTATTCTTTGTATTTACATGTTGGTTTTGGATGGTGACGGCGGCTGAGGCCCGACTCTCTGCGATGAGTGGGTCCCCACGGGCCGACCTTTAGAGGTGGCGTGGTGGACTCGAGTGTTGATTTGTCCGGATCGGTGGGAGCGTAGAGCCCCGATTGAATTATACATCGGGATCCTAGAGTCGCCCTACATGGGGACCAGATGGGCCAACGTCGAGGTGCGAAGACCTGGCGGCTCCCAACCTAGTCGCGACGGCTAAGTGGGGGAGAGTTTTCCAGGCTGTGGAATTGAGAATGGATTTTTATATTACTTGTTATTTTGGGTTGTGATGAGGGGGCGAAGCCCAGCTGTCGCTCTTAGGAGGGCAGTCTCTCACAACAATTTGGATTTTCTTAGAAAATTGATTTGATATTGATTTGTGATGAATTTATGTTTCAAAAGTTCTTTAAAAATGTATTTTGCTAGAATTCTGGTATTTTGGAAAAATTGGAAATTATTTGAAAAAGTTGGTATTTATATACTTCATATATATACTGTATTTGAGTATTTGAAATTATTAAGCCACTACCGACCAACTGAATGTGCTTTGTAGACTGGGGAGAGCAAGACCCTAGATTGCCTGTTCAAGTTTAGAGCTAGTCAGGGTTAAGTCCAAGACTGCAGATGGGTCCCATACTTTTCTTTTATATTTGTTGGTATCGTGATCTTGTAGCGGTTGTACCCACAAATTTGAGTTATTATATTTGTTGTATTTATGTATTTGAATCCTGCGAGTTGGTGTAAAAGTTATAAATTGTAATTTGTAAGTCTGATTTGGTTTCTGAGAGGTGTCAGGTTTCCAGTTAAAAAGGAATTTTTAACTGATGGGTGCCACATTTACCTCGGTAGAAGGGGTGGGTGTGACAAATGGATTGAGGTGAAGAATTTAAATCTAAAGCCTGATAATAAAATGCCCAAATACGCTTAGAATAATCACAGTTGAGAAAGAGGTGATTCAGGCTTTCAGAGGCATTATGACAAAGGACACAGGTATCTGAGGAATTTAGAGTATTGCACCCTTTCTTGAAAAGATTTGTGAGAGTAAAAATTTTGTCTTCCCCAGCAAGCCAACAGAAAAGGGTAATTTTTCTAGGACAACAAATTTTCCATAAGAGAGAGTGATGTGAGCTGCGCAAGCCACCATCAATAAGAAATTTGTAAAAAGATTTGACCGTAAAATTTCCATTTTTTTTCTAGAGCCCAGGTAGGAGTGTTGTCCTGATTAGGGAAGCAATCAAGGATAATTTCCAGAAGAGGAGATAACATGTCACGTGAGACTGAAGGAAATAACATCTCAGGATTATTTAGATGTTGAGAAAATTGTCGAATGGTTATCCCAGGAAAAGTACATTGCGAGAAGAGAGTTGGCCAGATATCTTTAAGAACAAGCCCAGCGTGCCAGCGAGCAAACCAAAGGGATGTGTTAGAACCACTTCTAATAGTTTTGTTTAGACAAGAGCGGAAGGGTAATAAAGTGGAGGTCACTCCGGCCCAAAAAAAGAATTTATTTCTAGGAGGAGTGTGGTACAACAAACCGTTTGCAATGTTGAAGAAGTAGTTAGATTGAATGATTTTAGCCCACCCATAGTTAGGGTTGCAAGATAATTTCCACCACCACTTTCCAAGTAAAGCTTTATTAAATTCCTGAAGGTTGAGAATTCCCCAGCCTCCCATGTCGCGTGGTCTATTGATCCTATTCCAGGCGATCAACTTGATTCCTTTAGGACCCAGATCAGGGCCCTTCCAAAGGAAATCTCTTCGGATTTGATCAATATCTTTGATCACCCAAATAGGGAGCTTGAAGACAGACATCCAGTAAACTGGAATGGTGGATGTAGACCCCACTCTCTTTAAAATTATCTTTTTGTTTTGTTTTTTTTTTATTTAATTTAATTAGTTTCTTTTAAAAGTTTTATCTTATCCTTTCATAACCTTCTACCCATATTTTTTAGGCAACCTCCCACCCTACGCGATAAAATGTCAATAAAAAGGGATAACTGCAGTCTTCTCCCTATCGTCTCTTTAGCATTGTGGTGGCGAATTGAGAGGTTCTCCTAGTCCCGATTGTCAAAGCGAGGATCTAGCGACTTGAATACAAGGTTAGGGCGATCGTCGATTGCATACCTTGTGGTGGTCTTGTTTGGCGGTGTTGGGTGTTTGTTTGGTGTTGTATGTTAGATGTTCTACGCTTGTAGGTTCTTCATGTTCTTTTTAAGTTTCTCTATTAAATACGTTCTTTATAGTTCCGCTAGTGGTTCAGGTGAATTCGGGGCAAGCTTTACTTCTCCATGTTTTATCCTGGTTATTTATGGATGCCATTGTGTGAATATATATTATCCTTCAAAGGTTAATTAGTAATGCTTTAGCAGTTTAATTTTTCTTCTTGATGCCTTTGCATCTTGTTTGGGTTAGGATGTGCGAGTGTTTTTGATTGAGGTCTTATAGTATCCAATGATATTTATTTTCAGATCCTTTATAAGATTAAGTGTTATACTTGGAATCCAAGACTCCTAGTTAATTTGTAAAATTAGGGTTATTGAACTGATTTTATGTCTATAGGTTCTTTTGTGGAGAGTTAAGTGGGAGTCAACTTGGATTTTTGTGGATTTAGCGAATATCAGGTAAGTATCCCACATATAAAATATGCTATGTATATACGTTCTTTGACACTAGCTAAATTTGTGAAAATAAGTATTTTATTTATTTATTTTGTGATAAATAGGTTTCAGTTCATTATTCAAATTATATTTATTTAATTAACAGTATTTTCGGAATTATTTTTAATATATTTAAAACTTCAAATTAATGATATCCTGTAGAATCTGAAATGTCTAGATGTGTACTCAAATCCTGAATATTTCAAGTATTTGAATTTTCAGTTAATTCATTTTAAATCCTGATTATTTGCCATCTGAAATTTCACGTATTTGATTTATGATTATTTAAATTTTTGAATTAAAGATATGTTTAAACTAAGAGATCTGGAAATTATTTAAATGTTAGTTTCCTTAAATTTTTAATTATTATATATACTACGTTTGCAATCAGGATCATATCATTCATTCCTGTTTTTTTTTATTATTATTATTCCTTTGTTTAAATTATAGTTAACTTTTGAATTTCAAAGTTGTATTTCATTTGTTTTATTCAGACAGTATAGCTTGTGAATTTCAGATACTATATTTAAAGATTATTGTTAACTTTATTTAAATTCAGATTTTCTATTCTACTGATTTTGGGTATTTTAATTAATTTTTGTTTAGCAAATATTATTATTTTTATTATCTGTTAATGTATGGATTCTATTAATTGGTTTATTTTGATATGACATAAAATGGGATCATGTTACTGTAAACTCTTGTACTTTGCTTGTTTTGAATTTTGCTAGTTCATCGTTTGTGAACATAAGGTACTTTGATATAAAACTAGTCCCCAACTAACTATGCAATAACCCTGTCACTGGGGGTTAAACACTGACCGTGTCGACATGTATTTTGTTCTAGAAACTATAGTTTCCCACTGCTTACCGTCGGTGCAGAATATCGGCCTTTGTTAATTTTGGCTCGGGTCACCGAGGGTAAAAATATGACTTTTGTTTTGTCTCGGGTCACCGAGGGTAAATATATGAATTTTGTGATTTGTTTTGGGCAATAGTTGTTTGGGGGACCTATATGCTTAATTTTTGACATCTATGTTATGTGAATTAAACTTATGGTTGGTTTTTGCAAATTATTAAATTATGATTTTTGATAAGTAATCCCTATATTTTTAGTGGGTGCTTCTTGGGTCATCAAGCTCATAAATTTTGTTGTTATTTTCTTTCAGATCAGGAGTAGAGGTCGGTGACTGGATAGCTTAGCGAGGATCGTTGGGCCACCGTCAATCTTCTTAGCATGTAATAAGTCCCGTTTGTTGTGGACATAGTTTTTATTTGATTAAATTTGTAGTATCTGCAAGACATTTAGTTATTTCTTTTTAGTGTTGAACTCCATTCTTGTTTCTAGCCTTTAGTCTCTGTTAGATTTTTTTTTTGTGATTTGTTGAGAACAGGTTTTGAGGCCTTACATGCCTACTGGGCCTCGGCTTAGTTGGTGTGTGGCCGTTTGTCAGCGCACTGAGCCTGGCGAGCCGGGTTCGGGGCGTGACAGTGGAAAGTACAGAGTTCACAAGGGTTAGACATCTACCCAGAGATAAGTAATTTGCTTTCCAAGAAGTGAATCTAGAGCGGACCATGCCAGTGAGTTTTGCCCAGTCAATACGCCTTGGTCTTCGACCAGAAAGAGGAATCCCTAAATAAGTAATTGGTAGACAATTTCTGGAGCAGTTTAGGATTCTGGCAGAACAGTGGTGTGGTTGGAATCCATAGTTTGTAGAGTACAAGCAACTTTTTGAGTAATTTATGGATAAGCCAGAAGATCCCTCAAAAAGATAAAGAATTAATTTAATGATAAGAAGATCTTCTTGACCTCCAGCAGAGAAGATTAAGAGGTCATCAGCGTATTGAAAGTGGCAAAAGTTAACCGATTGATTCAAAGGTACACCCACAAGCACTTTGGATCTTAGTGCATTAAAGAACATTGTGCTTAGGGCATCTGCAGCGAGGGCAAAGAGTAAGGGGGAAAGTGGATCACCTTGCCTCAAACCTCTTTTGCATCTGACATAACCTTGAGTGGTACCATTAATGAGGAACCGAATCTTGGCAGTGCTAAGGATAGTATGAATCCAAGAGATCCATTTAGGCCCAAATCCTCTAACTGCAAGAATATCAAGGAGAAAGTTCCAGTTGAGGGAGTCAAAGGCTTTAGCAAAGTCCACTTTGAAGGCATATCCTAGGATTTTTCGTTTCTGTAAATTAAAGATAACTTCTTGGGCGCCAACAATGTTTTCCGCGATACATCTTCCTTTAATAAAGCCAGATTGAGAATCGTCCACCAGGTTACTGATAACTGTGCTAAGCCGATTAGCAAGAATCTTAGAAATAATTTTACAGGTAGAGTTGATAAGACTGATGAGTCTAAAATTAGCAACATTTCCTGGCACGTTATGTTTTGCGATAAGAGCGATATTGATCCAGTTAATACGCTCAAGGTTGATAGATCCCGCAAAAAAGTCTTCGCATAATTTAACAATAGAATCCTGAAGGATGGTCCAGTGTTTTTGGAAAAAGAGGATAGGGAATCCATCCGGGCCAGGAGCTTTGTCAAGGTTGAGATCGAAAACAGCTTGTTTAATTTCAACAAGAGTGAAAGGTGAATCAAGATGGGAAAGGTCAACTCTTTCTTTATAGTCAAAAAGGAAGTGCTAGTCGAGGAGGAATCTGTTTGGATAGGGAGAGCCAAAGAGAGAATGGTAATGATCAGTGAAGATCCTACCAATTTGCTCATTGCCAGCAATCCAATGATCATTATGAAAGATGCGAGAAATAAGGTTTAGATTTCTCCTGCCATTTGCAACATGATGAAAAAATTTAGTATTCGAATCCCCTTCTTTAAACCAAGTAATTCTAGAACGTTGCTTCTAATATATTTCCTCCTGATTTAAGATAGTGTAGAGCTCAGATCGGATTTGTGAGAGACGAGAGGATTCGTCCTCAGTGAGGGGTCTACTTTCACCAATGACATCAATGGCATTAAGTTCAGAAAGGAGACTGGATTTGAGAAGCTCATATGCCGTGCACGTCTCAAACATTGATATAATCTGTCGTTTCCACTCTATAAATCAGATTCATATACTCTGGGACCATTGAAGTTCCTCTATGCCTTTAAGACTCTGGGACATTTAGCATACTTTAGTATTCTCAGAGTTCATGGCGTTTATTCACAACAGATTTAAAAAGCTGAAGATTTGCATATCTTTTAGATTTAGCATACTGACTGAAAATGACTGAGAATTCAGAGCACCTGAAGCTCCTTAATTGAATTCCCAGGTTGTCAATTGGGAGAAATATAGATGGAAGATATTTTGAATTGGTGGTTATTGCTTCCTACTTTCTCTCTATATTTGCCTAAGCTTGATCTGAGCTGAAATAGATCCACCTGCAGCACCACTTGCCAAGTGTATATTCATAATAAACTTTGGCAACAATTATCAGTTAAAAGACAACCTTTCCTGATTGCATTCTGTTTATCTTATCTAGATGTTTGATGCTCATTAATCCACCATTCTATTTCTATCCATTACTGATGTTGGTAACAATAGG
>NC_052474.1:1356585-1457920 GCF_009730915.1 Dioscorea cayenensis subsp. rotundata | reverse complement strand
ATGCAATGAAATTCTACTCTTTGTTGGGCATTTGCCATTTGCATTGTTAATTTCGGATTCGGGTCGCATTGTCGGGTTCATTTTGGGATCCAAATCTCGAGGCAAGTGTACGGCCGATAGTCCCCCACCAATGAGAAACATCCATGGACCACAGCCGCGATCTCTCCCTCCTTCCCGAGCTTTCCCTTCTCTCAGGCTTCCGTGGAAGCGACCATGGTGATGACGAGCGTGCCATGGCGCCCTGTCTTTGTTTCCGTGAAGCCACGAGCTCTGCGGCGGCACGCCGTGCGAGCGTTCGGGCGGGGCGACTTCGAAGGCTTCGCGCGGCGGGTGGCCTCCGGCGAGGCCCTGAAGGACGCCTGGAAAGGAGCCAACGAAGGGTTTGAAACCTTAGCATTCGAGTCCCGGAGAATCGCTGAGCGTCTCGACCGCAGGTTTGCTATTTCCCGCCGCCTCGACACTGCTGCACAGGCCGCTGCCGCCCGTGCCCGCGAGCTGGACCAGGAGCTAGGGATTGCGCGTCGATGGCGCTCCTTTTCTGTGGATTTCTCGCGCAACTGGCCCAGGGTCGATCTTACGCTGTCTTTGAGCACGATTTTTTTTTTCTTTTTTGGTTATGCTGATTTTGGGGATCTCTTTTTCAGTACAGGAAAGAGCTGAGTAATTTTCTTGAGACTCCTCTGGGCAGGGGTTTTGCTGTGAGTTCCATTGTTTGATTCACTTCTATGTCATTAGTTTTATTGCTTTCACTCTATGCAATTGTATCTCTGAGAGGATTTGTTTGGATAGCACTGGCATACCCTATATGTTCAAAATGGTTTTTTTTGATTAGGTAATTCTTTGGAAGATTGATCCTGATATGTTTGTAAGCATTCACAGTTTGTCTAGGACTTTTACATGGACCTGCTTCTTTGTTGAAAAGGGCATTTTTTTAGTAACTTTGTGAGGCAAAAGGGTATATGGTTCAGAACTAGGATATAAGATTATGTACTATACATATCAATCTTTCTTTTGTATTTCCATGAAAGTTGCTTTCTAATGCCTTTGGAACATCTCTCTCTCTTCTTATTATTCTTTTGATTTGCATGACCAAAAAATATGAGCAGGGATGGGGTGACCTTGCTTAAAAGGAATTCAAGATTTCTAATGAATATATATGTAGTCCCTTGCAAGAAAAAGAGTGTATTTCCTGAAGATTCCAAACTGCATATTGTGATTCTTTAAAAAAATTTTTTCAACTTTTTGAGTTCTCTGCATGTTTTTTTAACATTGCATGCATTTGAAATTTGCCATGAGATATCTGAAAAACATGTATATAAATGTAGAGGCTGAGTCTTATTTTTACTTTATTTTAAAAATTCATTTAGAACTGAAGCTTTGAAGCATCATCTATTAAATATTATATGTTAGCATAGTTTTTGTGGGCTGAGTAAATTCTGACCTTGGAGTATAATTGGTATTTATATCTATCTTTATTATTACTTCTCACCTTTTCCTGTTCCATTCTATTTTCTGCAGACAATCTTCTTCCTCTGGTTTTGCTTTTATCCGGGTGGTTGTTTAGGTTCTTTATTTTTAGCAACATGGATACTGCCATTTGCTGCTCCTTTACTTATTGGAACATTTGCCAACAGCTTTGCTATTGAGGTGCACTGTTTTCTGCTATTTCAATTTCTAATTTTCTGCAAGCAATCAAAGTTAGTAGATCAGTAGTGTAGGCATATAAGCTTGCATATCTATTTGTGGTTATGAATCTTAGATGTTAAAAAAGATACCTGAACGCAATCCTTGCCAGATGACTTTTATCTTTCTCCTACTTATCATATGTTTTTGTTTCGCTCCTTATACTTTGTCCAAAGTCTTGATGTGAAGAGATTGTTTCATAAATATTAATGTATTGGTGGTTAAGTACTTATGTATTTGATCTGATGCATAAAATATCTTTCTATTAAATCCTCACAACCTATTCAAAATTCATAATTGCTCATGGGTTTGGAGTTTATTAATATTAATGTATTGGTAGTTAAATACTTCATATTCTAATTGATGCATAAAATGCATTTCTACTAGATCCTTGCAGGCTATTCAAAATTCATAATTGTCCTTGGGTTTGAGTTTATGCATATGCATGGTTGAATTTTCAAGGTGCATATGTATAATCTTGCAGGGTTAACATAAAAATGTTGGACGGACTTGCTCATATTTGGACCTAGAATTTGAATCCAACACAAAATCCCATACCTTATTGGTTTAGGTTTGGTTCCCAATTCTTGATCCGATAAACTAATCTTAGTAATGCTGATTTGGAGTAGAGTCAATATATTCTGATGATGTGATCTGAGCCCTTGGTGCCCATTGGCGCATTTGTAAATTCAATCTGGAAGGATCCAACCCTATTCTGACTTGTCACCATCCTTAATTAAGAAATATTGATTGAAGCTTACATAATTCAGTTTCTTCTAAAGTAAAAAGTACCCGTGAAAGATAGTTTCTTCATTATCCATATGTGCAGCTTCTTCTGCTTACATTAATTAATGATGGGCATAAAGTGGAATTGTTTGGCAAGAAGAGAAAGACCAATGACCTATGACACAGTGATGCGATTTTCCGTGGAAGGAACTGTATCTTTGTTGTAACACTTTTAGTGAGCACTCCTACACGTATTGTGAGGCTCATTACTTAAACTAAGTTAATGAAATTAATACTTCATATTTTAGTCAAAACCTTATGTGTCTCATGAAAAAAGAAAGTGAATATATGTATATATATATATTTCTAATGTTCTCTGCTTTTGTTTATTTATATGGGGTGCCATGCACGAACAAAACATTACAATAAAAATACAATTTGGCTGCTAGGTACTTGACCAAATAGGATCAACTTCATTTGAAATAGTTTGAAAATTTGACTCAAAGCTAATTATGCAACTTCTCCTGTGTCAGTCACAAATTGTGGTGGAGTGGAACCTTCATTAAATTACTATTTGAGCTAGTAAACTTCACTTTCTTTTTGTTGTGGCTTGTGATATGTCTTCTTATAATGTAACAGGGTTCTTGCCCAGCATGTAAGAGGCGGTTTGTGGGCTATCGTAACCAGATCATCCGCTGCGCAGGCTGCAGAAACATTGTATGGCAACCAGGAAATGATTTTTCAAGTAGAGGAGGTGGAAGTCGGCCAAATCCTTCTGACCCTGATATCATTGATATTGAGATTGAGGAGAAGTAAGATCTGGTCTACAATACACTGCACCACACTATCTGTTAGCACCTAAGAGAAAATACAAGGGAGCAAAACTTGTTCACATGTAAATCTTTGGAGTTTGTTTGTTTGTTTGTTTTTTTCTCTTTTAAATTCTGTATAACTAGTCCCATCATAGGATGATAAAGAGTGATGTTTATTTTTGTTTTTTTTCCTCTGATGAAGTGAGAATAAATTTTGCCAGGTTATTTACAATTGAGGAAGTATTCAATAAGCAATAATCAATTGCAAATGTTATAGGTTTCTGTTTCCACTTTGTTCTCCATGAAAAATATAAATTACAAGGTAAATCAACATGATTTTTTTTTTTTTTGAAAAAAAATGGAGATAATTGACCGTCATTGTGTGAAAATAACAAGGTTTTATTTATATCAAAATAAAGAATACACACTGAACTGAATTTTATTCTTTGAATTAATAACTTAAAGAAATACCAGACATCAACTCAATGGCCAACAACAAAAGAACACTATATGAATACTACAAACATGAATAAGAATTAAACACATATAACCACAAATTAATATATAATTATTTGAGATCCATTAGTTCAATTGCACTCCAGAGTCATATGAATCTCCAGCCTTCCAGTTCTCTGGTATTGTGTTAATTGGCACCAGCCATGTCTCATCCCCATCCTCATCACCACTCACAAGCATCTTTATCAACAATGGTCCACTGGGAGGAGGGTTCGCTGTCCACACTGTTCCATAGCTTCGGTTCAACAGCTTGCATGTCAAATTCACAGTCTATATATAAACACCACAAATCACAATTCAAACATAAGTTTTTTGGGCTGAATAATTATTATACTATATAGTTAAAACTTCAAAGAATATGCTTGGAATTGGAGATCGAGTTATCATTCTTTCATTACCTCACAGATTTGAACAGCAGTAATGTCCTTAGCTCCTTGTTGATACTCTATCAGAAATGCCAAGTAGCCTGGGAAGTTGCTTGCCTCATCAATCTTGAATGTGATATTTTTGTTTGGCCAACTACATGATATCCTGAAAATTAAAGGAACATTGATATATAAATCATTAAGATTATCAATTATATACTACTTAACAATAATCTTCTTATTATATATATATATACTACCTCCTGTACTCAATGTCTACTACTCCAAGTGACAAGAGAGAAGCACCAGCATCCGCAGTTAATCCCATCTTAGAAAAAGCATGCTGGCTCAGTATGAAGTCGGTGTTTCCACTCGCTCCCTGAGTCCGTTATGACGATCGTTACTCCGTTCGGTGAGCAGAGGCTGTTACCTGTGCATCTAACCTGTTTCAACAAAAAGTTTCAGAGAATATGGATTAAGTTAATGCTGTTAAAAAGATGCTGAAAAAGTAGTGATTTAATATTTAAAAGAAAATATATAACCTGGTAGCATGCACCACAGCCCACACCATTCCTGTAGAGATTTGAAGCTGCTGAAACATCACCACCATTGAGTGTTGCTCCAAAAGTTTTATACCCACATGCACCATCTGAAAGTGTACATATATATATATATGTAAGAATGGGTAATTAAAACTAAGACTTCTCTAGTTAATTATAATCATTGCATGCATGGATTGAACTTAACCTGAAGTTCCTTGTTGATCAGAATTTGGGTAGTAGGCAGCCCTTGAATGAATAAAAGCAGTAGTGTCAGCTCTTGCAGGAGATTGGCATAAATAAAGAGCAAATAAGAAGTGGAGAACAAGGAGTTTGGAAGAAGAAGAGATAGCCATTAATTAATGAACTCTCCCAAAAATACAAACAAGAAAAGAAGAAACTAGTAGTACTATTAGTTGTTGTTGTTATTGTTGTTGTTGTTTATGCAATGAAGAGGGCATGGGGGTTGGGGTATTTATAATGAAACTAGAACACAACCTGGCTTACATTTGGTAAAACTCAAGCTTTGACATTCTTAAAAAACTCTCAAAAGAAAGATGTTGTTATTTGACATTCAAATGGATTGGATTGTCTGCAACCAAACACTTTTAGACTTCAAATCTTGGTAGTTACATATAATCAAAAGTTCATCAACTTTTTTTTTTTTTTTGGTTTCGTTTTTATACTTGCCACGCTCACACATGAAGGTGTTATGTTCTTAATATATATAATAATCTCGGTTACGCGGAGAGATGTGACCATAAAGGCAGGAATTATATTATCTTTTATCTCATAATCTCCATGCAAACAATGCTTAAGGTGAAGGTTTTAATTATTTTATACTTATATATACATATAATTAGTGTCATTGTTATATATTGAATTAAAATATACATAAATGAAACCAAGAAGAAGGGAATGTGTTGGATATGATTTGCTTGTTCTATTCTATACTATAAAGTATTGTATAAAGTATATATGTTTATTTACTTAGTGCTCTGATACCACTAAGTTGAATATTTTATTCAAAAAGAAGTATATACATGTATCTATGTCTGTCATGGACCCAAAGTTAGGCACTTGAACACTAAGGCCATCTCTACCAACTTTCCCTTGTGATCACACATCAAGGCTTCCCTCAATTCAAGTTGGTGAGTGGAAGGAAGGTGATAGGAAAAAAACACTCTTCCTTTTTGCTAAACCTTAATTAATAGAGATTTACACACAAGTTTGATAGGCTTATTAACATAAGAAAATGAACATAATATGAACTTGATCTTTAATAAGTCTTTGAGATCTTTCTTTTCCTGTAATCTTCCTTTGTATTCAATTCAGGTTTGGCTGCTGAAAAATTCTAAATCTCTTATGACAATGTCAATATTACATCATCTCTTACATGGATGCCATTATGATGAAGGTCCTCATCCTAGTAAGGTAGCCTCTTAACCAGAAACAAGCTAGCGTAGATATATGTACAGCAATATCCCAATAGATAAGAGAAGATTGGGCAGGTAATATTCCACTCTTGGATGATCAAAGTTTTTTTTTTTTTTTAATTTATAATATGAATAAGTCACGTCAGACACATCCTTTAAATCCTCAATTATATTTTAAATAAAATAAATAAATCTTCGGCTTTTCATATGAAAATCAATAATATTATCACTCTGATCGCAACAATGGATGATTAAACAAAATTTCATTAAAACTGAAGTCACGCGGATTTTGATATTATATGATATATAAAAATTTTAATCACATTTGATAGATGGTCATTCTTATGTTCTAATTTGTTTTATATTTATTTTGTAATTTTTATATATTTTGCGTTGTATATATACTAAATATTTTATTTTTTAATAGATATGATTTATCTATTTTATATTAATAAAAATTAAAAATTTTACAAATAATATGTCAATGAAGAACACAGAAAACATTGTTCTGATTCTTTTGTTTCAGTTTATCCATTTTTTTTAAAAAAAAACTTTTATTTCTATTGATAGAAAAATGAAACAAAAGGGATATATATATATATATATCCTAAGATTTGATTAGAACATCTCATTATCTTCATTTAAATCTAATAAAAACTTTGAGAACAAATGTTATTGGTGCATTGATTTTTTTTTTTAAATAAATGTGGATAAATCACAACTTTATTGAATTGGTGCATTGATTTATCTATATATATTTATAAAAATAGATAAATCACAATTGGTGCTCTGATATATATTTTTCATAATACTTTTTTTAAGTGATAAAACTTTTTAATGTTGTTTGTTTAAACCAATGAATTATGGCCGTTCCAATAGAATAGAATAGAATAACCTTTTATTTTATAGAACGGTTATATATATATATATATATATATACCTCTAAGATTGAGTGTTATCTTTCCAACAAAATAGAATGACTTTCTCTTCAAGCTTTTGCCTTTAATTGAGATGCTGCTTTTCAAGGTTTTGATGAGATAATAATATTTTGTTTTTGTCATTTGTGGTTTTCTAAATATTTAATTTGGTTCTAAAACTTTTTAGTTTTGGAAGACATATACCTTTGTTCCTCTTTTTGTTTTTTTGGCTTTTGTCTCAGCTTATTCCATGCCCATTGCTGTCTCCCATAACTACCAGACATGTGTGACAATACACATTATTTCTTCATTGAAAAGTTGGCAAATCTTGACTAGGTTTAAATATCATCTTTGAACCAACAAGTATTTGTTCTTTTTGAACTATATATATTTTTTTAATTAGAGAACCAAAAGTCATTTTGAAGTTGGTTCCCATTTAAGTGGTGATAAATCTGTACACATTAGATATTTTCATTAAAAAATAACCAACTTTTAAAAATAACACTATTTTTCTATTAAATTATTTTGTAAAAACTGAGTAAATCATAGACATAAGAAATAGTTTACAAAACTGAATAAAACAGTAAAAATCAACTTTACAAGTTAATAATATCGACTAAGCTTTGGCATCAACTAATATGTTTTTGTTTTTTTAAAAATAAATAAATCATTTCAATTAAAACAAACAGGAACAATAACTCTCCACTCACCAACGCACCATTCTTGGCCTATCGCAGATCGGCCTCACGTAGGGGTGATTCACCCCGAATGTCGGGCGTAGCCTCCCGAGTTCGATCCACATCTGACATGCTACGCTTTCCCCTCACGCTGTTCATCTCTGAGTCCGCGATTTATCGCCTTTCTAAAAAAATAAATAAATAAATAAAATAACTCTCCACTAACCACGAGTTAAAAGAGCAAGGGTACAATAAAAAAAATAAAATATAGTGAATATGGGTGTTACTTATAGTCCAAAAAAAAATACTAAATTATACTATTTAATATATTATTTAGACGAGATTTCTGTTTTTTTTTCAAAAACTGAACCTATTTCAATATTAATATTTAAAAATAATTAAAATATTTAAAAAAATTGAGAAATTAAGTATAAAAAATAGTGTCCAATTTTTCCCACATTCTTCTCGTCCCATCTCAAACCTATAATTAAAATATTTATCACAAAAACATGGTTTCCCTCTTTGACATGATAAAATATTTATTTTTCTCTAATATTTCAATGCAGTATAAATAAAATTCTTGAGTTTTAAATTTCAGATTAAAAAAAACGCAATTAGTTAAAACAAAACTAATTATTTTAATTAATTAAGTCATGAATTATGACACGTGAATTTTAACATGAGTCATTCATTATGTATGAAGAGATTCCGGGAATCTCCCTTCTCATCGCTTCCTTTTTTTATGCCTCCCTTCGCGCTCCGTCTCTGCCTCGTGACTCTCTCTCTCTCTCGATCTCGATCTCGATCTCGATCTCTTGATCGCTTAATTTTCGATCTTGAGTTAAGAAGCTCGAATTTGAAACGAGCATCGCTTTCCGATCTCAAAAGATGCCTGTTCTTGAGAGGTAATCGCTTCGAATTTTCAAAATTTTTTTTTTTGAGGATTTTTTTTCATGCATTCTTAGGTTTTAGAAGCTCCGATTGATGTGCGATCGATCTGATTAAATTTTAGGGTTTTTTTTCTTTTCTTTGTTGATTAGTTTGTTTAATTTGTTTGCGATGTTGTAATGGTTTGTGATATCGTTTGGATGTTGCCAGTGAAGCCGTTTGTAATTTTTGGTTGTTTGATGGAAATTTTAAGTGTGTTTAATCATCTAAAAGGGTTTCTCTACGAAATTTATTCATTTCCTATTGATATATTATTATTATTTTTGTTCTTTTTGCTGTTTATATGAATTTGGTTTACCATGGCGTTTTTGTGATGTTTTGTTAATCCTTGATCTATTTTAACCATCTGCTGTCCTTGAATTCATTTATAGATTGTTTTGCTGGCAGATTGGCAGATGATTATTTATGGATTAATAACATTTTGCTTTGATTTGCTTTGACGTTGGTGTCTGTTGATTCTGAAAAGTTGTTTAATTTTTTGTTTTTCATTTAATTAGGTTTTCATGTTTTTTTGAGATGTTGTGATGTTTTATAAGGTCGATTTCTTTCACAGATTGCTTTGACTGTGGATATAGATGTTGAGTTTCTTTAATTGATCAAAAGGGTTATAGGATTGTTTTTGCTTCTGTTTTTGGGTTGAAACCATTTTGTTTTTAATCATCATTTTTGTTCCTTTTCTTTCTTCCGTTCTTTTCATTTTTGGTTATTAATTAGGTGTATCTAGTCTCATGGGATGCTCTGATGATTCTTTTGATGATCCATCCATTGTTTTGGCAGGTTTTAATTATTTGATTCCTTTGATCATGCGATATAGTTTGTAATGTTGCCCTGCAGTCATGCATTTAAAGTATTTTTTAAGATCCAACTTTTGTGTCTGACATGTGTTTAAGGACAGAACCCTTCTTATTAGTGGTAGTGTTCATTTTAAGAATATGACATGTAAATTTTACTTGCATTCACTCAAATAATTTGATGAGAAAACACATTCTAACATGATGGATCAGAGTAAATGAAACGTTGCTTAAACAATTTTCTAAATGAGGTGTCAGAGCAGACAAGAGCTATGGTTCGATACACCAAAGCTAAGCCTTCATAGGTTGAATGTGTAACTTCTATTATCGTCAAACCATTCGAGATGTGTAATTTGTTTATAGTGCATAATTTTTTAGTGTTTTTATGATTACCAGGGTGAAGGTTTTATAGACTGATTGAAGTTTACTTCTACACATGGCAAAGAAAGATTTTTTTTTTTAACAATGCTTGTGAATAAGTAGTATGGCATTCTCGATTGAAAAGTTATGCTTGTGTCTAGTGGTTGCAGACTGAAGTGAGGTTTAGTTTTAATCATATTCAATTTGGGTGGAAGATCCTTTGCTATTTCAAATGAGCATGCTTTCTGTCATGCATATTTTCGTTACATACAGATTTATGATAGTCCTGTATGGGCGAAAGCATCTTGAAACTATTCTATGGTTACAACTGGTGTTAGATCAAATAAACACGTTCCTCCTCTGTTGTTCAGTTTTGTTATCATGTTTTGTCATGTCTGCCATTTTATTTTATTTTTTTTATCCTGAACCTTTTTCTAGGAAAACAGATTAATGTGCTATTGGGCAGTACTAATTTTCAGTCTTAATCTTGTTGCAGCACTTGTTCATTGGCTAAACTTGCTCCTCTTGAAGCAGTTTTGTTTGATATTGATGGAACATTATGTGATACAGATCCTGTCCATCATTATGCTTTCCGAGAAATGTTACTAGAGGTAGGAAATCTTTCATATCAGTCCAGACTGAGATATCTACATGTTCTTACCCAAATAAATGAGGCAAAACTACGGTGAGTGATAAGAGTTATATACTTGTTGCAGATTGGTTACAACAATGGGGTCCCTATAGATGAAGACTTCTTTGTCAAGAATATTGCTGGCGGGCACAATGAAGACATTGCCAGCAGACTATTTCCTGACTGGGATCATGAGAAGGCAATGAAATTCATGGATGATAAGGAAGAGTATTTCCGCAAGTAAAGCATTCACTCTATCTCTGCATCATTAATGCTTAATGAATTTCATATCTGGTATGGACAAACTTTCTTAAATATATCATTGGCAGGCTTGCACCAGAGCAGTTGAAAGCGGTAAATGGTCTCCATAAATTGTGTAAATGGATTGAGGATCATGGTATAAAGCGTGCAGCAGTCACAAATGCTCCAAGGCCCAATGCAGAACTAATGATCTCGCTTCTTGGTCTCACGGACTTCTTCCAACTTGTTGTGGTTGGTAGTGAGTGTGAGAGGGCCAAACCCTTTCCAGATCCGTATTTGAAGGCTCTTGAAGTCCTCAATCTCTCCCGGGAGCACACTTTTGTTTTTGAGGTGGTTTTCTTGCATATAACAATCAGCACATTTTAAATTTTTTTTGTGTCATTCTTTGCTGTTAGCCTGTTACCTATACATGTTTACTTGCCTCTTCAGGATTCACCCTCAGGGATAAAAGCTGGCGTGGCAGCTGGATTGCCTGTGATTGGCCTACCGACGAGAAATCCTGAGGAGCTCTTGACAAATGCCGGAGCCACTTTCCTCATTAAGGATTATGATGACCCGAAGCTTTGGAGTGCATTGGAAGAGCTTGAGAAAGCTGCAGCAGCTTAAAGCTATGGTAGTAGCATGCTGTTTGGTACAAATTTTTCAGACAAAAAAGGAAAAACCACATGCATAGTATATTTATGCCAGAAAAAACTTTATTTTGGTTAATATGCTTGTACCCATTTATTTTGTTTAACATGATTGTACTTGCCAGGCTTGGCAATGATATCCATACTACAGAAAATGTTGCTCCGAGCGGCAGTTAGAACTCACAAACCACATACCACCAATTTGTCGTTGATTCAATTTTGTTGCAATTGCCCCTAGCAAAAGCAGGACTTGCAGGATGATTTATTGTTTCACAAAGCCATGAGAGTTGCTCTCAGGCAGTCTTTAATCATAATTTCTGTACCAAAATACATGAACTTGCACTCACGTAGCTGCCAGAAACTCTGGATGGCAGTAACATTATTCCATTAACCAACAATGATCACAACCATGCTACAGAATGCCATTTAGTGTCTATCACAGTAAATTGAGGAGGGCCGTTTATCCACCTGAATCTTGTTAATTCATCATCAAGGTCAGAGCGAAAATGTATCAAATCTCTATTTTTTTTTTTTCATCATAACAAACAAAATATGATTGTACCTCAACAAGAATGAAAACAAATGGCTGCTATAATAATAGCTAGTATAATTAATGATCGATATCTTGTTCTGATGAACAACACTTAGCAAATGAACCATCAATACAAAAGCTGTAAACAATGTAATCCTGTAGAAGAAAAAAAAAAAGGGCGTGCAGTTTTCAAATGAAAGGCAAGTGGCACGAGTGGCCAGGGATGGGATGAGAACAAGCAGGTCACGGATATCATGGATACCTGCCACTGCACATTGTATAGTGTAACTCCCAACTAGTGTATATATATACCATGTAACTCATCTCTCATCTGGTCCAAGCAACAGAGTCAATTTCATCCCTAGCAGACTTGTATAGCTCAAGCCTTTTAGCACATTGCACCCTGCGCTCCATCAACGCAGGATCCTCATCCAAGAGCTGCGCAAGCTGCTTGCCCTGCACCAGGTAAGAACATAATCATGACTAAACAGTTGCCGAGGACTAACTAACAGACACTGAATGCAAAAGATATAACAAGAGAGAGAAACCTCTTTCTTCCCGATTAGTGTGTAGAAATGATTGAGCAAAGATCTCTTGGCTTCTCTAACTTGGCAATAAACCACTGCCTTTGGGATGGTGTTTCTAAGTGTATCCGAGACCATCGTTATATAAGATGAAACATTGGAAGCTATCCTCCTGAAATGCCCCTCAGAATATCTATCAATAGAAGCAGACGGCGCTTGCGCTGGTCCTTGGGCTTGACCTTTGGCTTGGCCTTGGCTGTGACCTTGGCCTTGGGCTTGACCTTTGGCTTGGCCTTGGCTGTGACCTTGGCCTTGGGCTGTGACCTTGGCCCTGGCCTTGGCTGTGACCTTGACTTTGACCTTGGGCCTTGACCATAGCCTTGGAGGTTCCCCATTTCCTGTGGGAGCTTACGAAAGAATTCCACTGTTAGATATGAGGCTTCCATGTCAACTAACCGTAATGCAGTCTTCCGACCATCCTCACGAAATCTTTCCAACGCCTCGTACGAGGCAGCAGCTAGTTCAGCTTGGAGGGAGGGGAATCTTCTCAATTCCTGATCATCAAATAGGTCAGCAAGTGCTTAATTTGGTAAGGATGAAACCCATGTTGGTCAAAATATCCAAAAATTTGATGCCATTACCTGAGTTTCTCCAATTGACTTCCTCACCAGTTCCTTCAAAACAAAGTGTACCTGTGGTATATGTTAATCAAGTGATCAGTACAAGTGTAATGCATGACAATAGGGAAACAAAAAAAAATCAAGAACATGCTTACAGCATCCACAGATGCTTCAGCTGGACCCCTGAAGAAGCTCAGAGCCCCCTCAATCAGGCGACGATAACCTTGCTCAGGAGCAATTAGATGGGGCTGATAACCATCTGCCTCAGAGACTACTTTTCTCACGTTTTGCAGGGAGAGGTGCCGATCAATAGGAAGCTTCTTCAAAGCAGCAGGGAGTTGATTGTCAAAAACTCCATATATCCGATCACCACCAGCTCGCCTACAATTAGGTGGTCATCCACTTAATAAGATACCAATAATATGAAAGTATAATCTAAATACAACACAAAAGGAATAAACTGCAGAGGAAAAAACCGATTTCAAATTTCCAAATAAAATCTCTCGCAAGTTTTACTTGGGCAACATGTCTTAGAATCATGAAGAACTTCTTGCCTCACATGTTTAGTGAAAAGTTCCTTTCAGAAGTTATTTTCTATTACACGGATTTCTAACATCAGCGCTAAACAGCATATGACACTAATGTGAGGATAGTCTTGTCAAAATCAAAAAAATAAAGAAATAGATAAAATTCACTAGAGAAAATATTCATATCTGTCTATTGACTCAATGGAAAGTAAAATCTGAAAGAAAAAAAAAATTGTGACAGTTATTACTTTGAACATGATAAAAACATGCTTGAAAAGGTGAAATGAATTTATTTGTATCAAGAGGGTGCAACAAATAACCAAGCTTGATATCAATGTTTGTAGCAAATCTATAAAGAGATGAGGTTATTTTCTAGTCCTTGGGAATCAAACAACTTAAAAGATGAGACAAAGTAAAATAAACATGATTCAAAAACACCATTATATTTTATGCAGCCATCACAAATACCATTATATTTTTAACAAATTAAAACATTTTGCATTCTTGTGGCAATAACTATGCATGTAAACAATAGCAAAGAAAATAAAAACTTCTTACCCTCCATCAAGATGCTCCTTAAACACACGATCAAAAGCACGACAGAGTTCCAATATGGTGTACAATTGCGCCTGCATAAACAGCAAAGGGTCTTTCTTCATCCATAAACGAAATTAAGATTATTAAAAACTATATAGAAATACTCACCCCTGGATCAACAGCAACGGGTCTTCCAATTTGATCCATCTCTTTTTCCAGTTCATCTATTGTTTTGTTTATCAAAGATGTGATACTTGGTATGCGTGACCTAATTACAGACTCCAGATGCTGAATAAAAAAATCAATTCAAATACAAAATAAAGTCAAAATTAGCTGGAGACCATATTTTCGTCATCTATTAAAATGGTTGCATTTTATTGCCTTTGAAAGAAGTTTCGCAAGATATTCTGAACCCATTTTGCTAGCTAAGTGTGAATAATCGGTACTAGTCTCAAAGTATTCTCGCTCATTTCTCCTGGCAGCAATCATGTCAACATTCTTATTGATGTCTGCCTGTGAACGATTGACAATTCCCACCCAAGGCTGCTGCAGCCTGTAAGATCTTCCTTCTAGAACCTAATAAGAAACACCTAGCCAGATCAGAACCTAACCAAGTATAGAAAGCAATGCAAGGAAGCACATTGAAAAAAATAGAGGGGAAATGGAGTCAACAAAAGCATTCAACACATTTAAGAATCTTCAAATTTGAATGCATGCAGGATGAGGCTTAACTCACATCAAGTGCATTTGTTCCCTTATCCATCAGATCTAGCTTTGTCAGAACTCCAAATGTGCGTTCTCCTAATTGTAGATGGAGAGTAAAACGAGTTAAGACCATCATGCAACTTAAAGGTACCAAATTTGTGATATGCCGAAATAAATTTTTGGCAATAGTTGGGTCCTAGCTCTGTCTCGTTACCTGTTGGATCAACTTCCCGAGCAAGTTTAATAGCATCAGATGTGGCAATGTCTTGGTTCGCAGGAGAAATTGCCAATATGATGCTGTTCGGCTACAAAACACACAAGATGACATGTAAGACTTAACCACAACGGCAGCCAAGAAATCAAGTTGATATATTTCATAATCTATTAGGAAATCAGGAGTAAGCATATAAAAAAATCGCATTATGGAGGTGTTATCCAATGACAGTAATCTGATAAAGCATGCACCTGGTTTAAAGGTATGCAGGACAAAACCACCTCAGATTCTCTTGAGGATTGCCCATTTACAGTCACAGTACTCTAGTATTTTTTAGCTCATTAATCAACAACTACAGCAACATCATAAATAAAGTTGCTCTACCAGTTATAACCTTATCGATAAATTATATATTTAAAATATTGTTGATCTTTTTACAACAACAAAAAGTCCAAGACAGTATGAACTAAAATTGGGATTACATATATTGCTACAAGTCTAACTAAAGAAAGAGATATTTGTGTTTACATATGTATCATTTGAACAAATAATATAAAATTTGACTTCTCAACCAAGTACCTTCTCTACATATGAGCGAACCATGTTTTCAATATCTGAAACAATACTCTCTGGTTGTCCCTCTGCAATTTTAAAAAAAAAACAACAACAAAAACAAGAACAAAAGAATCACCACATGAGGATAGGAACATAAATCATCATTATAAAGCACTTATCTTAAGGAGGTAAGAAGAAAGAATTTACCTACAGCAACCTTGGTTAAACCAGGCAGATCGATCATTGTCAAGTTCACAACTGTATCAATAGCGCAGCAAAATAATGTCAAGAGATAAAGATCCAGGATATGCTCATACAATAGCCTAAAGCAAAGAGAGCCCAACAATCATAAGAAAACATTATGGTCGAAAAAGGTCAAAGATGTGTGACTTCAAGCAAAACATCTTAAATCTGTTAAACAGGTAAATTGTAATAGTAAACCATCAAAAATAGAATTTCATAACAACTCGAGCTCAATATATGTGTGACCTTCAAACCTTATAACAATGACACCACTTAAATTAAGAAAAAAGGAATCTGAGAGTCCATACCATTTGGTGAGTAAATGCTGAGTTGGATGGGTACAGGAGAAATTTGTTTTCGTCTTTCCAGTAACCCTATCAGTTTCATCTTGAATTTCTCGACGCACAAGCGCTGTGTAAAAGCAGCATGATCATTAGCAACTCCAATGTGCCACAAAATTAACATTAAACTGAGAAAATATATCTGCATGCCACATTTTTGCATTAATATGGCATCCCCATAACACCAGTTGCAGGATATGTGGTTTTGGAAAACTATGATAAGAACTTGAATCTCAATAATATATATGTGCACAACAAACAAACCTTATTAATTATGCCCACATACTAGAGTATTTTTTGTATCCAGCTTGAAAATCAAAACAACACTATTTTCAAACACAACAAATTTTGAGCTATTCCAAAAGAACACAAAAAGGATTCCAAAGGTGCATACTTAAAAATATACATGAAAATTGAATAATTAAACAAACCCAATGGTCCAAAATTACAACAACAACAATAACAAACCGTTAGTCACATAGTGTCCCGACTATGTGGATGACTACATGAATCTTTCACTTTCACGTAGCTTTATCAAAGGCCAAAGGGCCAAATAAACCAAATATGGACATATCATTATGTAAAGTTTCTACTAAACACTTTTTAAGTCTATTTTTTTCTATGACTTTCCACCTGGAGAACTCCCAACTTTCTTATAGGGCATCTGCAAATCTTCAATTGACATATCTATACCATCTTAACCGATTCTCTCTTAACTTGTCAGTGTCACCCCTAATTTATTTTGAAAAAATTCATTCTTTAAATAATCTTTAGCGCTTGACATCTATCACAACATTCTTATTTCAAACCATGTTCATCCTTTGAGTGTGTTTATTTCTTAACCGCCCAACATTTTGACTCATACATCATAGCTGGTCTAACTATTGTTCTATAAAGCATACCTTCCATCTTGTCAGTGCCACCCCAAATTTATTTTAGAAAAAATTCATTCTTTAAATAATCTTCATCCGATTGAATCTAAGAGTATTCTATGATCACATAAAACTCCAAGAGCTCCCTTCATTTTTACCCAACTTGCCTTCATCCAATTTGTTATATTTTCAATAAATTCCCCTATCATCTTGGATTTTAGAGCCTAAATACCAAAAACTTCTATTTTTACCAATCTCAGTATTATCCATCCAAAATTCCTCTCTCATTTCTACTTCCCTAATTACTGAAATTACATTTCACATATTCTATCTTTCCCTGTTACAAAACATGAATTGTTACGGATGAGTGAAATAACGGTCCAAAACATGAATTGTTACGGATGAGTGAAATAACGGTCCAAAACATGAATTGTTACAAATGAGTGAAATAACGGTCCAAAACATGAATTGTTACAGATTTCAAATCAAAACAATAATGGTCCAAAACATTACTTGTTAAAAACATGAATTGTTACAAAATTCAAATCAAAACAATGGATCCAAGTATTACCAAATCAAGTTGACAATATGATAAATAAACTATCAGAAAAATGAATTCAAGCATCATTTAACTTAGTGCTTACTACACCTCAAAACATCAAGAACCAAACATGCTAGGATAAAAGTCTCAATAAAACAGCTTGCCCCACCATATAACATCAATATGTATAAATAACAAAACTTAGTGTATTGAGTGAACAGTTGTAGACGTGGACGTTTCTAACTATCATGATGCCCTAAAAGAAGCCATGCGTCTCAAATAAATTAAAAGCAGGAAGCAGTTTAAACAATTCCTATCAGATAAAAACAAATTCACGAAGTTTTCAATCAGCAACTAGAAGTTCCAACCAGAAAGAAATAAACTCACAGAAATCCGTGAACTTCCTATTACGCAAGTGAAGGAACTCAGCATACTCTTCTTGTCCTTCCTCCGTCTGGTGCAGCTGCAACACCAGCGGTCTCCTGGTCACGATCCCTTCAAGAACCATCAAGAACTTGTTTTTTTTTTTTTATTTTTTTATATATAAAAAAAGAAGAAGAAAAAGAAGAAGAAGAATCCTCACCAGATCCACGGGGAAGAAAATCACGTCCAACAATACTCTCCAACACCGATGATTTGCCGGAACTCTGATCGGCACCAAAATCAAAAACCAATTCAGAACCAAATCCACAAACCGCGGCACGTATATAGCACAAGAAAGAATCAAGATAAGAAAAACATCAGAGACGAAGCTAAAATCAACCTGACCACCAACGACGGCGACTGAGGGTAGCGCCTCCCAAAGCGTAGGTAAAGCGCCATCAGCACCGCCATAATCACCGAGCACTGTGCACGCCCTCTGTATCCGATTAACAAGCCCGATCAAGCTCTCCATGGTCGCCATCTCTCAAACCCTAATCCGAAGATGGAATGCAAAAACGAAGAAGAGAAAGTCCTTGCTTTCGTTGCTTCTCTTTGGTCGTCGACCGACCTTATAGTACTTTCTATTCTTCCCATTCTGACCCTGGGAATTCTTCTGGAACCCGGAATAGCGGGGACATTCTGGGAAGAATAACAGCGCTTAGATATCAGAAATGGAGATTTTTAATAATAATTAAAGTATTCGTTATTCCAAATCCCACGTGTCACGGGGCGGCTTCGTTTTGAATTTCAAACGGCTTTCAAACTCGGCGACTTAGACGAGTGCCTTAACGAGTGCCTTGATTCTTAAGATATCCAGCTTGGAAATTGGGCCGGGCTTATCTCCGTTTTTGGGCCTTGTTCTTATGGAGTATTAAAGGGAAAAACAGCCCACGGGCCACGAGTTTAAAACAATGATATGGATTTTAATATTAAGATATGATTAATATATAGATATTAAACAATTGAATATCATGCATGCATGCCACTCAAATGCTGAAACAGGAAGGAAAGCGAGTAAGTAAAAGTTACTAAAACTTCTTTTACAAATAAACAAGAAAGAAAAGGAGCAATTAATGTTACTAAAACTTGTTATTATTTTCCACTTTATTAATACATCTCATGATACAAATCATGCTCTTGTATATGAAAATTAAACATGCGGGCTAAATTAGGAACAAATATACTGGCTTAAGAGAAGAGCTTGCATGACCCATGACTACTGAACAGTAAGTGAGAAATGCTTGATTTCCATGCCTTGAATTGCTTCTCATCTTGGAATAATAACTTTATGGTGCCCTCTGAAGTAGCAATTGTTACAAAATACATCCCACATTCATCCTCTATGAATTCAGCTCCTTTTCCTCCTCTATCTTCCATTATATCAATAATCCTATCTGAACAAGAGATTAGCTTTTAAGTTTAAGCTTAATTTTATAAATAAATAAATAAATAATCTTTATCAAATACAATACTTACATTCTTTGCTTGTAGTGATGAATCCACCCATAAGCTTCTTTCCGAGTAGCAGAATGAGTTTACTGTGTTTAAGGTATATCCTTACACTTCTTAGTTCCACCTTCCCTGCATACAACCTCAGTTAATGCACACATTCCAAATCCCCATCAGAGATCTTTCATTAGTTATACTCATGCACGTAATCAAGTTTAATTATGTGATTAGTTTAATCATAAGTCATGTATGCATGTTTTTATAAGTATATATATATATATCACAGTAAATATATAAACACACACCAGCAGGTGTACGAATGAGAAGTTTTGATCCATTTGACAGCATCTTCTGATCATCAGAAATATACAGTTTTGATGTTGCTCTTCTCTCAAGTGTTGCCACTCCTCTTAAACCTACATCCATTTTTTTGTCATTTTGAATTAATTCAATGATATATGTTCATGCATATCTGCATTACATTACTTAACAATAGTAAAGAAAACAGTCTCCTCACAAGTGATGATATGTAACAACCTAATGTAGAAACTACTCAATTTATTAAATAATCACTTAATTGTTTCTGTATATCAATCCAAACCTCCTAGTACCACCAACCATTAACATGAATTAAATGTATATATCATCCTAATATATATATTAAGCATATATATGCAAACAAAACACATGTAAAACTATTACTTATCATTGATACTTACTTGTGGCTGCATTTGCAGTGAGATCGAGCATATCGGCAGAAGTCCGAGTTTGGAGTCCGGAGCTGATTGCAGAAGAAATGTGAGCTCTTTGTGCGCCGACCGACTCAGCCGCCTCAGCACAAACTGTGGCTATCAAGGCTGCAGCTGAAGCAAGAACTGAATTCATCTTAATTTGATCACATTCTTCGTGACCTCCATTGATCAAGTTCATCATGTTTATACCATGCTTGTTTGGATCCAATGAACAGTTAGCTAAGATGCCTGAAATGGCTGCAGCTAAGTTTGCTACAGAGAGTGCTGCATTGACTTGAGACACATGCAACCGAAGCTCTTCTTTCCTTCTTTTTGGACTTACTTTTAAGATATTTTTTAGAAGCTCTCTACTCAACCATGACTTTGGTTGTCCTAATTTCATCTATGAAATAAAAACACATATTTGATTAAACTTTTACCAGTTAAAAAGAAAAAAAGAAGAAAGTCAAATATCATATAATTCTTACCTTGCCAATTTGATGTTCTCTTTCATGAACTGGCCATTTCTGTATATATAAAATCAAGCTCACAGATGACTAAAAGATCACAAAGTCATATGTTCTAAAATTGGTTTTCAAGTTTCTCACCTTTTTTTGTCCCATGTTCAATTCTTGAGCTTGGATGCATTGAATTTGACCTTCTTCATGTTCCTCATGCTCTTCTTTTGCATCATTTTTATCTTCAAGACGGGGCACTAAATTCTGCATATATTATTCTTAGAGTAACTAATAATAGTCTTTAATTTGTGAAATATGACTTTTCATCTCATCTCAAATACTTATGCTTTTGTGTTGATTATGACCAAAGATAACATGTTTAATTTGTTGACATCTAACATGGTATCAGAGCTTGGTTTGTTTGATCTATTTGTAATATATCAAGAATGTGTATTAAACTAACTAATCATGGATTTAAAAATATAATCAAGAAATTTTTCCTACTGTCAACTTAATAATGTATATTAATAAGATTTAATCCAACAAAAGAAAGTTTACTTACTATATATTCATATCAATTTCAAAGACATGGGATTATTAGGATCTCTTTTGTACTTCATGCATAGAATTCAATGTACACAAGAGATTTATTCCCCATAATAATGAGACTCCCTCTAATAAAAATGTGGTCCCCCTAGATCTCTTGGGTCTAAAAAAAATTTCATTGTTTCAATTTTCCAAGTGAAGTAACAAATTCATCAGTAACAAATGTGGTAAGTGGTCCTAAAACTCATAGATTTCAATCTGTTTTCAAATAAAGACAAAGAGTAGCTCTTACATTCACTGTGAATAACTTAAAGAAGTCATCAGATGAAGGGCTCCAAGTTCGAGAGAGGAATTCCATTGCATGATAAGGACTCTTTGGATAATCCAGAGGACATTGTCTTTCTGTAGATTGTCCTGATTTTTCTCTTGATGGTAGCTCCATTACATTCACTTCATTTATCTTCTCCAATCTTTCATTCTATAATAACCAGAAATTAAGACAAACAATGATCCATTTTATCAGTTCATAAGAAATGAAAAGAAATATATATACAAGTTATATATATATATATATATATTGATATGGGTCTGTAAAACAAAAGTATTCAATTGATTAAGCAACAAAGATTCTCACCATTCTTGAATTTATAGAAGGTTGCCTCCTAAATGAAACTTTTGCCTGCCTTCATTCTTTGTGTTCTTTCCTCCATTGATAAACTGTTAGAGTATGCAGGAACAGAAAAAAATAGTTGTGCTTAGTGACAGAAATAACAAGAAGAACACTTGAAAGTTAATGTTCATTTCTGAAGCTTTTTGCTGATAATCTTTGTTACCTGCATAATCATCTACAGTGAAATCAGTTAGAACAACAACAAAGAGAAAAATTCAAAGATAATTATTACACATGAAGGAAGAAAAAGGAAAAAACTTAGTCAAGTGGTTTTATTTATTTCAGAACAAGCATAATTTGTAGTTCACGAAAGACAGCCATGAGATAATTTTAGTTCACTTTCCGAGCAACATGTCAAAAGTAAAAAAGTTTCATCAGTTAAAAGAAAGAACACAGATAACTCATCAAAAAAAACGAAAAAAAGAACTTACTGAAAATACAAATCTATGAATGATAAGTGATCTTATTCTGTGAGAAAGCTTAAGGTCTAGAGGTGAAATTTATACACATTTATAAGAGAAGAATGCATGTGAAATGTGCGAGACTTTTCAATAATGTGCAGGGATCTATACCTTTTAACTTCAATACAAATTCTCAATGCCTTGATAACCCAACCTTCCTTAAAATAGGACAAATTGCTTAAATTAGTTAATAGTTACTACCTTTTTTAGACTTCTCATTTCGGGTAACTGCAGCTAAACAGAGGAATTTGGATATTAAACTAATAAATTAATGTCTAGAATAGTAATATCACATTGTAAAAGCTAGTTTAGATTTAAAACAAAAGGAGAAGCACATTGAATTAATATTGCAACTTTGCAAGTATATGAGTATGATCAAAAGAAGAGCAATTGGATTAGTGTGCATAGGCATTGGGGGTATAAGCTAACCTCAGTAATTGGAATCATCAACCACGTGTTGTGCCCAAAGCTCGACGCATAATCAACATTTTGGCTAATTACTTCATTTATACTTTTGTTTTTATCTAACAATGGAAAAAGGAAGCAGTAGTGTATCTTTCTCCAGACTGGTTTAAACCAATCAATGAAAAAAGTTCCCATGCTCTTGTGAGATAATAAATTATATAGACATTTGACACAGAAGGCCCTTAAATATTTTTTTAAAAAAATTTATGGATAAATCACTTGCATTAATAAGTAAATAATACAGAGACATTGGAGAATAATAATAAAAGCAAAACGAAAGAACTCAAGTAATAACCAACTAGAGAAAATAAACTACAATAAATTTATTAGTAGTAGACTCAACATAAGTGACAAAAGATTCAATGAATCCGGGATAATTAGAGGAAAAAGGTACAACAAATCAATATAAGGGACGAAATTTAACAAACAATGGACTTTTAGAAAGACTGTGATATTGCACAATGGAGGACTAGCCAGTGCCATAAGAAGAAGCCATTTTACTAGCGTCACTCACTCTTGTTGTCTTAATATGAGATCCCATAAATTTTAGACTATGCGTAATGGACACAATGGAATCCTCTAACATTGCTCTCTTCACTTCTAATACTACAAATAATCACAATAATGACATATGATCAATCTTTACAATAATCAAAGTCAAAAGCAATTATTATTATTATTGAAAAAAATACGCTCATTCTACTTAAACAAAATGTTCCAAGTGATAGCATGAGCAAAGAGCTTTCAAATTTCCCCTGCATGGGACCTTAGGGTTAATCTCCATGAGTGTCACAACTCTGTAAGCAATATTGGGAAGGATGACACTTAATAGTTGTCGTTGACTTTGAGATCCCTATAAATTTGCGGGTGATTTTAAAATTCTTTTTTATACTCCAATAAAGTATAGCAAACAATTAATGCTAAAAAAATTTAGCGTGTTACCCATATTTTTAATTTATTTGAATTATAAAAAAGTGCATTTATTCTTTTGTAATTCATTTGCTTCTTAGGTAAGTAATAGCACCTAGTGACTTGATGGTCACTTACTAATTCTGCAATGACTGGTAAGTGACCTATTGAAAAAAAAATTTAAGTGTAAGGATTTGAGCCATGATTAATTGATTACAACCCAAATATCTTAACTACCAAAGTATGCCATATAATTTGTTCAAAATTGAATTTTTATATATTTAAGAATATATACGTTTCAAATTCCACCTACCCATCATCATTTATCTTCTATTTCTTCAACGTCATCTTAATTCATGATTCATGCCAGAAGAACAAACATTGTTAATAGAGTTATACGACAAACATAAGATTTTTAAAAAAAAAAAAAAACTCATGAAGAAGAAGAAGATAAACAATAGAAAGAAAGACATGTTCAACAAAAAGGAGAGTAACAAGAATAACAAACAAAAGAGAACATATACAAAAATGAAAAACCTAAGAAAAAAAGAAAGAAAGAATAGAGTAAAAGAATAAAATAAAAGGAAACAAGGTTATTTTTTATATTACAAAAAATTAAAAAGTTGATTTAATTTCTTCAAAAATTGATGAGGAATTTTAGGTAAAGTAGGAATATGTTGGTCATTGAAAAAGTCAAGAGAGCTACACCCTTTGTCCCATTTTATCTGTCCATCTCAACCTTTTCATGAAAAGTAAGAAAAACCGTTATAGTTAAGAATTTCATGCATATTTTCCTTTGTTCCATTTTATCTGTCCAACCGTTAAAGTTAAGAATTTCATACACATTACTCTTCGTTTTCTTATTTTTACTAATTTCTTAGTCTCTTTCCTCTGATCATGTCTCTCCCTTCTCTCATTATTCAATTCTTGTTCTAGCCTTAGACTATTTTCATGTACATTGATTTTTTTTTATTTTTTTTTAAAAAAGAAAGGCATGGGTTTGTAATACTCCATTAAAACCAATGTTAGAAGAAAGAGCAATTTATTTTGCTAATTGATTTATTTAAATATTTCATTTAATATGACAATGGTGGCCTTAACGTATTTAAACAGAATTAAATTTGGAAAATTAATACTTAAAGTACATATAATTTCAAACAAAGAAAACTTTTAGAAATAGACACAGATAAAATGGAATTGAGGGAGTAATTTGATCACAGTGCAATTGTCCCAAGAGTGTACAGTAATTTTCCCCTGTATTATACTTGTTTTCATTCCGTTATGGGAAGTTCCATCCGTGAAAATAAGTGCAGATTGGGACCACAACCATTATGGCTCATATCTTTAATATTAGAAAGGAAGCATCAAATCATCGTTTTTAATGAATTTGGTTTGGTGCAACCTCTCAGCTCTTCAACCAACCTGTTCAACATCCCACGAGAATGATTCTTGAAAGTTTCAGAAGTAAATCCAAGAAGAGTTTTGATGAATTTGTGATACATAGTCGTACATGCGCACAAAAATGCAAAACCCTCAGTGCATGATTAATCTGAAGAAGAGCATATGATAATAGTCCATTTGATTAATTCATAAAAAAAAACTCATGGACTTCGTATTGTCATCAAATGTTCAGCTATAAATCCACAAGGGGCTTGCTTGTCTTTACATGCATAAGGCAAACACAAGATGGTAAGGTAATTCAGGAAAATGCTTGATAAACATCAGAACCACAAGCAGTGTCAGATGATACATTGTGAGTAATGAAGCTTACAATTATAAAATCCTTGTCAAACATCACTGGTTCAATGTATGGAGCAGCTACACAGCAGCAAACAAGCTTCAAGATTTTCAGATGGAAAAGTAACAGTGAGAAACAATACTTAGGTTCTATCATTCAGATCCATGGCTTTCAATCAAGAAGGAATCTGCAACAATGCTGACCAGAATAAATATTTTGGAGAGTCCAACCAACATTGCCATCTCCCTCTTTTGTTATATATAGGAAACTATACAAAAGGAAAAATGGATTTTGCCTCTAGTTTTCTCGTCTTTTAAGTAAGAATGTTTTCATTCCATCTTGTAGACCAAGGTTGGATAGATGGGATTCCACATGTTCTTTTGCACATACACTAAAGTTTCCTCCTTCAAGGGATTAAGCAATAGTGTCAGGCAGTAGGCTAAAGGCATGTTACTAAATCTAAGGGGCAGTACATAAGCATACGCACCTTGCTGAGACTACGGAGTTCCCTAGCATCCATGTCACGGTACCCTTCAGCTAGATCTTCAGCCACCGCTTCTCTCACCACAGCTGCAGCCACCTCCTTTCGTTATGTCACGTATGCTGCAAAAGCAATAGACCATTATACAAGAAACAGACAAGCAGAGCCTTAAAAACATGGCAGCATAAAAGTCTGTATAGCTTACCAGGATATCGAAGGATATATGATCCCATTCAGAACCTCTTCATCTTTCATGTATGCGGCAAGGCTGTGAGAGTTGTCAAGAATAAAAGAGAGAAAACAAATGCAATATATATATACATATATACTTTACATGTAAAGAGTTAACAGGACTATACCATTCAGCTGCTGCTTGAAGCATACCATCAGATATAACACGTGCTCCAGATAGAAGGGTACCAAGGCCAATTCTGCATTTCAAAGTTTGTCACTAATCAGATGAGAAGCAACAAACCTAATTAGACTTGCAACACTAGAAGGCAATACAACTAACCCCGGAAAGAGATACATGTTATTTCCCTGGTTGGAGTGGCCGATCTTGCCATTCCCTACAAGGGCAAAACACCATTAGTGCTTAATAATGTCATTTAGAAATATAATACCATCAGCTTTGCAGCTTATGCAGAAAACAGATCGCTTGCGTATCAGTCAACCTCATAACCATGGGTGTAGGTATTCATTTCCGGATGTAATTATTATCTTCATAAAGTTCTCAGGGAAGACTCTGATCTAGAGATGTGCTACAAGGATAATTTGCTAAATGGGATGGACAGTTTCCTAGATTGATGGTTGTGCTAATGTTCGATTCTATTATTTAGCTCCAAAAACCAAGCAGTGGATAGAAGGGTTAAAAAATTAATGTGCCTTGTTGGATATTGACCTGCTACTAAGAATGGTGATTTTCATGGGTTTCAGGGGTATCCAGTTTACTTGAACCCTAAGAAGTTCATTTAAAAAATCTTTTTACTGTTTAGGATGGGTTTAAGGCTTAAGATTATAACCCAAGCAGATTTGGAATGGGTCTGAGATTTGACTTTTAGAGCCTGTTTGGTATGTGAGAAAGTTAACACTTGCAGGGAAAGTAATGACCATGAAACACTTCCGTATGTTTGGCTCGTGGATATTACCCCTTTTTTTAAATAAAAGAAAACCTCTCCTTTTCTTTATTCTTTTCCAAAATCCTAACCCAGAATTTCTATCCTTGTTTTTCCTCAAAAAGAGATTTCAAATAGAAATTCTTTTGATCAATCAACTAACTCCCATTGGAGATTCTTTTTATAGAGATTGATATTAATTTGCTTAAATTATTAAGTATTATTTATTCGAGAGAAAGTTGTGCTAACATCATAAGCGTCTAATAGGCCGAAAACTGTCAAGATAGTACATCAGAACGGATAAAATTAAACAACAAAGAATAAAATGAGGCACAAGGCATGCAATTTAAAAACCTAAATCAAAGGCAAATTTAAAAATTAAAGTAACTTTGCAGGGAAAGTGTGTTTATACCAAACTATTGAATTAACTTTGCATGTATTTCAATGCCAACTTTCATTAGGCATAACAAACATTGAAATCTTATTATGTAGGGAAAGTGATTGCGGGAAAAAAAATTATAGAAAAAGTGATTACAGTGAAAAGCTTTGCGAAGAAATTTTTTCACATGAAAGATTTTTCACTGCAAAGCACCAAACACCACCTTAGATACTGAAAACCCAAACCAATATATATATTTCATGGGTACCAATAGTAAAATCCGTGAAACTCGAAACCGAATAACATATTTATGGTTATATATACATATATATATATATATATCAAATGCTTTAAAAAAAATTACCATGTTAGATTAAGCATTTGTCTTCCTCTACATTTTATATTATTATTTGATTCAAACCATGTCTAGAATATTTGGTACTCAACTCAAACTTAGAAAAAATAATATCTTCTCCTCTTCTCCCAACATGAGAGTTTGAAGCTTAAACATTCAGGGATTTTAAGTTATCTTTTTTTAATAATTTTATACAAAAAATACATAGATTTTGCAATTTCTATTTAGAAATTTGGCTTTGTGCTAATTAATAAAATGAGTAGTTTATTTGCTCTTCTTTTATAAGTTAAAATATGATATGGTTCCAACATTCAACTATATTTCTAACTTGTACCAAAAAAACCATTGAAGCATTTATAGGTTACTTAACTGTTTGATGAAAATTAAGCAATACTTTGAAATTTATTCTTTAATGAAATTCATAAATACACCCTTACAAAAATGCATATTTATATTAACTCATAATAATTTTATTTACTTTCTAATTTAATTGTAAAATGTAGCTTAATAAAACATGAATTATTATAACATGGTATTTAAAATTTTGTTTGATATATACTCAAAAACAAAAATTAATATTTCATGAGCGTATACACCCAAAATCCCAAATATATGTTTTTGTGATGTATACACAAATATCCACTTTTTGTTAACAATGTTATCTGATGATATTTAATGATTTGTAAATACCTTAAAGTGATATGTTGATAATTTTATTTTATAATGACTCATGAAGTTTGAGTTCTAACTTATTTTAGTTAATTTTTAAAAAAATTTTAAGATCATTTCATTAAAATTCACTAATGTTATGACTCATGATATTCCAAATAAAATTTTCTGCTTGGAATATTAATAGGTTTGGTAATTTAGACAAGGATTTTAAATGAGTTTGGGCAGGTTTAAATTCAAAAATTGTAATTAGATTTAGATTAGAGAATTGTATATTAGGTGGGTATATGCAATATTACCATCCTATCAGCGCTAGCATATATGTAGGTTGAAAAAAAAAAAGGTGGCCTAATAATTTCCAATTGGAAGGCAGAAGTCGTGTACTTAGTCAACGATATTGGTGATTCGTCAAATCAATCAAAGCAATGATAGATGGCGTACCAAGATTCACATCACAGAATGGGCTTCCACTTGCAAATATAGCATGGTCACCAACGATGGAAAATGCTTCTGGCGGGGTGCATTCCGCTGTCATTTGGAAAGGATAAAGAATCAGAAAAAGGATAAAAAAAACAAAAGCATGCAGCACATCAGAAAATAGACAGCATTCATGTACCATTCTTTGTGGGATTTGACATAGCAAATATCGCTGGTCTAGTAGAAGATGAATCCTTGAGGGCCTCCAAGACCTATCAAGTCATATGCACCAAACCATAATTAGCGAATTTTCAATGACTTATACTTTCTCATCTTCAACTGTTGCATTAACAATCAAATATGAGGACACATGATCAAGGAGAAAGAGAAGGATCCGAGTTCAACTTACCAGAGCAATAGAAAAGAATGGCAGAGCATTTTCTATTTACATTCTTCTGTTAGATGGATTAGACGACTCATAAAGAAGGTATAAACAACAAAAGGTAAGATCAAAAACTGGAACATGATTATATGAAATAATGTGAATTTTATGAGAAAAAAAAAATAATCTGGTTCACTCAACAAGCCCATGCATAACAAGATTGTAGATTTTTAAACTTCAAAAATGCTGTTTAGAATCAGCCATAAGAGTTGGCAATCAAACTGTAGATTTCATTCAATTCGTTTAAGGGCAGTAATATTAACCAAATTGCAATAATGCAACATCTCAGTTCTTTGAAAAACTTTGGATAAATATGGAACATGTGAGTATACCATAAGAGAAGGCATGTCATTACATTTTCACTCAAAACATTGAGATATTTAGATGCTACTGATAAGGAAAACAATTGCCACTACCAGATTAAAAAAACTTGAAAATATCATGATGTACCTCCTTAGAGAACAAACCGCCAACCGCGGATAACCCAAGAAGAACGTCAGGCTTTACTTTTTTGACCTGAAGTGCAAAAGGTAGTTCATTATTTACCACACTATCAAATTAAAGTGATCACAAAGCAGCTGAGATTAGCAATACAACATAAATTTCAAAGTATTATGTAAAAATATCTCCTTAGACTTTCTCCATTGTATGGGAAGCAGCCTGTCTTTACACAAGCAATGATTCCAAAGAGGGGCAATTACTCATAAAATTGAAAATAAGTCAAATTATTTTGTGAATTACCTCCACCATGGGATACAAACAAATCAATCAATTCAAAATAAGAGACCGAAGTTGTAGAGCTATCCAAATTACTAGCATTCCTCGCTTGCAACAAGAGAACATAACATAGAGAAAACTGTAATACAAAATCATTAATGAAGTATTACATTGCCATTATCCTTAACCAAATCTTAAAGGCATACATACCACTTCAACTAAGCTTGCACCTTCCCTCAAACCCTGATGGCCCACTTCTTTGATCTTTCTTGCAAATGGCAAAGCCTCTGGATCAATATTTGCACGCTCCTCAGTTATCAGACCCTGGGGTTCCACAAAGGAAAACAATCATCTGAGTCGTACCCTCCATTGTTAGTTGTACGAGGCAAAAGGAATTAAAGTCAATTATGAGTTCATTCAGAGAATGTTCACATACTTGGCAGATTAAGAAAACAACTTGCAGGCAAACTTACACAAGAATCCAAATCAGCAAGCGTACATGAAATTGACTAATATAAAACTGGGTAGGCATCTCATGTGCAATGAAAACATAGCTAGTTGCTAATATAAAGTCATACAATAGGATTCCAGATGACAAAGATTTCTTTCTGACATGCCAGTATGCTACAGATCAATTACAAGCAAACAGTGTAACCAAGTGGAGAGGACCAATGAGCAAGAAAATATACAAAGCAGTTCCTTCAATCAGGCGATATCTTCAAGTACCATCCTTGGAACGATGAAAACGCGGGAGAGAGTTAAAAATCAAAAATTATTTTTTTTCTAGAAAATCAAAACAAATTAAAGGGTGTGAAAACAACAAAACTTAAACTTGCAGTATCTATAGTAAAATGATTTGTATTTCGCATTTCTTTGAAGATCATATTGAACCATCACGCAACAGGAAAGCACCTTAATTTCAACACAATGTCCGTCTGTCAGTTTAGGGTAACCGCAAAGGACATCAATAAGCAAATAAACTGAATATGCTGAAGGTGATGCTTCTTGCAAAGGGAAACTACAGGAAGATTTCCACTTCACATCAAAACAGAGGCCATAGAATACATAAAGAACAGAAAAATGAAGGAGGTATTGGGTTTTAACTTTATCTTGTAGTGTTGAAGAGTGTGAGAATGTTTCTTGTGCTATTTAACAACTATTACTGTTACAGCCTGAAAACAAGACCTGCATTTGAGATCATACAAAATTAAACTAGTTACAGTGTTAACTCCTTGTTCTCTAACATCAAGAATAATGTTGTTTTTCATAAAATGTCCAATGTAAATTTCTGCATCAGGACTCATTTAAGCAAACTGATTTATACTCACCATGGCATCAACCACCCAAAATTGGCTCTTTGCACTTTCAAAAGCAGACTCATTGTTTCCAAGCATTCTGGCCATGGTTTTCCTAGCAGCATTGACAACTCCTATCCCTGCACTGCATTGATAAGATGTGAATCATCAGGAATAGTCCTCTTTACAGCATAACTTGAAAATACGTTTTGCACCAAATGACTTAACCATGGAATGCCCATGGCAAAAATATGCTATTCACAAGTTCAGAAAGCGAGATGGAGTAAAATGCGCCATCCAAAATTAAACATATCTAAGAAAACTCGAGGCATGTAAAACATTTCAAAAAGAATAATAGTTGGTTCTCAGAAGAAAATGATCGTAGGGTTATTACATCTGAATAACCAGCATAGCAAACTAAATTGACCTCAAACCACAAATCTGTGATGAGAAACCTTGTGCCAATGTGTCAATATCCTACCCTGATATGGTACCCAGGTCAACCAAGATCGCCGCACTAAGTGCACAATGAAGTGATAACCTGAGCAAGTCTAATACGCTAGAAGTAGAGCCATCAACAATGTAACAGCTTGGTAGTAGCAAGGATACAATGGGCATATACAAGTGCTGGTGTGCATGAATGTGTGTATGAGTGTATGTGTGCATCTGTGTGAACGGTGAGGGTGATGGTAAATGACAAGAAAATAACCCAAAAAAATTGCAGAGGTAGCAGGAAAGGACATATAAATAATTTCTACTCACAGAATTCACACATTGCATAAAAAAATATTAAAAAATGTAATAACAGCAGATCACAAAGGAATAAGAAAAAATGTTGGTAAAAAGAGATCAAAGTCCTATGCGATAAGGCAATAGACATTACCACATGTTCATGTAGCCTCATATTAACGAGATCCTTCCATGATACATGAAAATGCGACAAAATACAACAAATGTTCGACTTCTCACATTTGTTTTTAAATTTTCCTAGCCCTTGAATTCAATGTAACAAGCTACACCACAAAAGTAAACCAATCTGCATGGAATATAATCAAGATGTGCAAATGGCATTGGAGGTTTAGACATCAAAATCTAGGGTTGTTTGCCAAGAAATGCACTTATAGATCAGCATGGTAATAACAATCATATAGTTCACAAAAAAAGGAACAAGCCATAGAATTGGATTTTCAAACACGAAATAAAACTACAATATACCTCCCAGCACCAGCAACAACAATTTTTTGTTTTGGGAAGTCTATCATAGGTCTTCCTTGAGCCCTTACAGCTCCTAGAAGACCAGCTATTGCAACACCAGCAGTTCCCTGAGTGCAAGAATTAGGTATTGTCATTTGAAAATGATAGCAAACATATTTTAGACAAAGAAAGTACTTGAAGTATGAAAATAGAATGTGGCACTATGAAAGGGAACTATTAGATTTTTCTCATATAAAGAATTTTGGGAATTATACATGCACAGAAAAATAATTAATGCAAGTAAAAAGTTTCCAATTCTACAGTGTTGAACTTACTTAACACAATGCATTTTGGTTAGGTAATATACCTGGACATCATCATTAAACATCCTATATGTATCTCTGCACCGTTGCAATAACTTGAATGCCCATTTGCTTTGAAAATCCTCAAACTGACAGAAGAATGGTGATTTAATATAGGTTCAATATAATCATCGAGATAATGAATTTGATAATAGCAAAAATTTACAAACCATTTCATATAACCTGAACAATGACGTTAGGCCAACGCGTAAATACAGCTTCCATAAATTCATCAATCACAGAGAGGTAGTCTTCCCCATCAAGACGATGCTGTTGAAGTCCTAGATCTTGTTTGGAAAAACATTTATAAACAACTATGTAACAAAAATAACAAGAAAGAAAAGGCTACAAATTTTGCAGTAAGGAAACTTGTGAATAGGTTCAAAGGTACAAGAGGCAGTCACAAAATAAACAAGATGAACAGAACAGCATAAAAGCATATGAGTTTGAACAAGCAAGGCAAACAAAAGTATTGATTGTGAAAAGCAAAAAAAGGAACAGTGAATGCATCACTAAGAATCCAAAACTCAGGGATTATGATCTTTATCCTCACTATCTCTATCCTAATGTTTTGCAGGTCAGCAAACATTGAGGAAGTTCCAATAGAAACTTTAAAATGGGTGACTTCCTTTACACCACAAGAAGCAACTCAAATAATGTGAAACAATGTATAAGCATGAAAAGAAAACTATGTACATGCAAAAGTTTCCACTCAAGAAGTGATAATCTTACAAAGTGGATCTTTAAGAAGCTTCTCATTGTTAGTACCAACATCAATCATAACGGGTAGGACCTGCGCTACAAAAATACAAAATTATTGGCAGAAAGATGCACAATAAGACATCTTTTCACCAGTTCAACATCATAATAATGCTAATAAAAAATCCAAACAAACCAGTGGCTTGATTAGGCCCAATAACAGTATTCTCATGTGTGTGAAGACTTTCCAAAATAAAAACAAGTCGAAAGCTCCCATTGCTTTTTCTGCTTATCACATCCATTCAATTGTTGTTATTCTTTAGAGGCATTTGAATTCACACAAACATTAAAATGTGCAACCACTCCGAGAAGAGTGGCGCTCAAATAAACTTGAAGAGTAGTCATGATAAATTTTAATGTTATGAAGATCAGCATAACCAAATATCTTTCAATGATATGCAAGAAAAAGGTCCTGAATTATGAGCATTAACATGGAAAATTGCAGGTGAAGTATACAAGCAAGGAAAATTTTCATTATTCTCTTGAAAATTGCTTAGTTCTGGACAGTTTCACTCCAAGGAAACTTCACAAATCTGACTATAGGCCACTATCTTTGAACAACTAAGACACACTGGCATAGACTTATAATCTCAAACCTCCAAAAATACAACATGAATGTGAATTATACATTGACATCCAATCAGACCTTCATAATATATGACCAGGCACAAGTAGCATTCACACTCTTTTGTCAACTCCAAAACTTATATATATATTGTATCTATCATTTAAAGGCAAGCAAATGAACCCCTCTGATTAAGAGCCAGTAAGGATGAACAAGGTAAAAAAAACATAAATCAAGCCAGAATACAATTGTAAAGCAGATGGTACTTACCCTCTGAGGGTTTATTCCAGCAGCAGCAACATATAAATCCAACTTTCCAATTGAAATGCCAATACCTTGAACCCCAAGATCACCAAGCCCTAGAATTCTACTTCCATCTGTTACAACAATCATATCAACCTACAAAAACTACCATGAGGTCAACAATCATCAAGCAAAAGCAGCAGCCTGGACTAGTTTGTGATATTGATTTCATACAACCCACAACACCAGATGAAAATTTAGACTACATGAAGTCATCTTCAATTCTCAATTTAAGAGCATATCACATAAGAGTAGGTGTCAAGCATGAAGAATCAAACATAATTAGCTACTCTGGGCAAGACAAACCAAAAGGCTGCCTATACTTGTAACTTGGCTAGCCATGGAGAAGAAACAGCACAACTTTCATGGTGAGAAGCCAGTTCAAGAAACACAATCTCAGATGTTCTACCAACAACACCAAATACCTGATCAGCTGGCCAATTATAAACCATGGACATCATTTCCCCACGATCTGCTGCACTGAAATACATCCCCCTTGGTCTCCTGTACAACCCACTATAGTTCTGGCAAGCAAGTCCAACAGTTGGTGTATATACTATAGGTGCATATTCCTCTATATTATCAATCAAGACCTGACCAACATCCAAGAAGTCAATAACAGCCCTAATTACTCTATTCCCAAACAAATACTATCCATGAGAGTGAGATATATACTTTGTAGTACATCGTCTCATTCCTGTCATGCAGCCTGTTAAGTATGCGCCACTTCGCCAATGCATTGGTGTCAGATGGCCCATCTCTAGCGCTCACTTGAAACCTTTTCAGATCAGCCACTGTTGACAAAGAAATTCAAGAACATCAATACACGAACCTTTGCTACAACTCGTCCATTCAGTACATCAGAAATCAGAGAGGACTTACTGAAACGATCGATCTGCTGCTGCGTGGTAAAAACATTGGGAGGGAGAAGGCCGCGTAGATCCAGCCGATCTCGCTCGGTCATCGAGAACGCTGTACCCTATCACAATTCAAGAAACCAAGAAACGATGACCTAAAAACCCTCATCCATTCCACAAGAAGTAGAAAAATGTAATCAAGATCAAGAACCTTGTTGAACCAAGGGTCATGGAGGATGTCGACGCTGCGCTTGTGCACAATGGTGGGGCGAGAGCCTTCGCAGGTGGTGTAGGGTCTGGATCTCGCCAACGCAGCAGCTCTGAGACCGCGGAGGAGGAGGAGTGAGGAGGAGAGGGAGCGCCTGAGCTCCAAGAACGCCATTGATGAGAGAGAGAGAGAGAGAGAGAGAGATCGGAGGAGCAGAAGCAGGAAGCGAGGCTGAGCTCGAAGAAGATGCGAAGAAGTTCTGTTACTATTCTTTCCTGTTTCCTTTTCCCTGTAATTCTGAAGCGGGTCCCAACGGATATGTGTTTTTCTTTTTCGTATATAACCTTTGATAAATCTATATTTTCCTTATATACTCTTTTAGTAGAACTAATTTTGAAAACGCAAATATTGGTTTTAACATAGGGTGTATATGAAAAAAAAAAAGCCTTGCTTTTCTTTAATTTGAATTAAAAATTTAACTCCTTGTATATATATATTTGAAATCATATGTTTTCATTATTAAAAAATTTTCAAAAATAAAATGTGGGTGAATTTCAGGTGGTATTTGAACTCTCCACCTTTGACTATGAGTTGGGAAAAAAATAAAAATAACCATTACTAGATAATGGTGTGATTTAAACAAAATGTTTTTTTTTATAAATTGTGGGCAAATCACAGATGGTATTTGAGTGCTAGAGCTTTGATTATAAGTTGGAAGAAAAAAAAAAAAACTATTTACTCAATAATGGTGTGATTTAATTAAAAAAATTGAATAAAATACTGATACAAATTAAATATTGGTAATCCAATTATATCCCTTTAAAATTGTGAATGGGTAGATCAATGATCAAATCTTTTGACCTCATATTATATAATATTGTATAATTTCATGATACTATTCAAAAATTATATAATATTATTTATTCACTATTTATTAGAGTCTCCACTTTTTGTGGATCAGAGATTCACAAAACACCAAAATCAATAGAACAATCAATTTAATTGAATTATCTCCACTCTAACTCCAGTTAGCAAGGAGTCAACAACAAAAGCTTATTATAACTCCTAAATGTTTAAATCAACCAAACAATTTATCAAACATCCATCAATCAACATGAAATTTATTAACAAACATTACGAAGCTCACAGAGGTATAGATATAAGAAAATTGAATAAAAAAATATTCTAGATAATGAGAAAGACTTTCCTACTGCCAAGGTGGCAAGAGAAGATTCACCGGAAAGCTCAACCAAGCCTAAGATTCTACTTTGTTCTTCATTGTCTTTCTCTATTCTCCTTGCTTTTTATAATCTCTTGAACATTATTCTAATTAACTCATTCTTCTCCACCAATCTAAACATTTCCTTTGTCCACGTCATTAGAAGTATGATAACCCACGAGTCTTGAACTCTTCCACCAAATCCTGTTACTTTTTCTCTCAGCTCGTGGAGATTCAGCCACGTCACCTACCTCTTCACGCGTCCACCAATCAATTTAAACTTTGATGACTCAGCCGACAACCCGTTGCCCACATGACCAACTGATATCTTGAAATTTCTCTTGGTGCCAACTGACTCCCCGCCACTTCCTTCATTGCATTCCCATGGGCGGAGTTCTATTCTTCACCCCTCCATGATTATATGACAAGAGAATTTATCATTATAAAGTTATAATCTATGATATATCATCTTGGGCGTATATAACAAATTGTCATTGTTCTACATATTAGCTTGTTTCACGTGATAAATTTTTATGGGATCATTAAATACTGTAGTTGGTATAATTCCATACATGTTTGAAACACAAAATAGATGCAAAGTGCTATTTCAACTTCAACTTTTCAAAAGCAAAGAACCATGATTATAGCAACTAATGGATGTAATACCAGCATCTCAAACAACCAAATTGAAGAAAATACTAAACTTAAAAAAAAAGGAGACTGGGGCAGTGCCTCCACGAAATAAATGCAGTTAAGTACTACTATTTTGAACTTTGATTTTTCAGTGCAATGGCATGAAAGAGTCCAAGATTGGCCACATGGCTTGTCATGATCCGGTTGAGCGTGACCTTAATTAAGTTGCTTGCCGGCTGCTCTCCAATTAATGTGGTTCTAGATTGATTGTTGCAATTCCAGAATCAAAGACATAAAACATCTTTGAAATTTCTCTTCTTCGAATTAGAAAATCATGCCATGAAAGTTCTCATAAATGTGATGGCTCTCACAGCCTTGTTTTCATTTTCATCCAAGAAGTTAACAAGAAGTTCAACACGGCTTGCCATTTAAGTCCACTCATCCACTCACATTTGAACTAGAAATTTCAAATGATTTTATTATAAATTTTTAATGTAAGAAAATATATATATACAATGTTTTAATTTATTGACACTAAATCTTCTTTAAAAAAAAGATATTCATGTCCTGCATATAAAAAATGTTTGAATCTCTAGTTCATATGAGATGAAGGCAAAAGTATATTGAGATAATAACTTAATGTATGTACATGCTTGTCCAAATTTTATTAAAAAAATATATTATATTGGTAACAAAAATGCTAATTCAAATATTGCCATTAAGTCAAAGCCACTAATTTAAGTGATTAAATGCACTAACATAGATCTTTTATGTGTGTGTGGAGTGGTGAGAGTTCAAATGTTTATGTACGCAAGCTCTTTGACATGGTGGGTTCAAAAGTATTAATTTATGTGTAATAAAAATATTAATATGTGCTTGTGGTTTTTAAAATAAATAAATAAGTAAATAAAATCTGTTAATACTACTAATTGATAGCAATTGCAAATTGGCTGTGGAATTCAATACAAAAATTAAATGCAACCATCCATTCCATGTGTCCGCTGCAACTGCTTCCAAACATAACAAATATTGGTGTAAAGTCAAGTCAAATACAGTGTGAATGGATACTAAAAGTCTAAAACTGGGTTTAAATACATTCAAAACAAAGATGATAAGAATTACTTGAGAAATTAATCATTTTTGAAAAATTAAAAAACAATGATCCATATGAATATATTTCTTTAAACCTTACCATGATGATGTGCAAAAACTTGAAAAATTAACGGAGCCAAGAAAAGAACTCCAAGTGTTGTGATAACATTTTTTAGATGTTATATAAATTATTAATTTTCATACAATTATTTTTTTTAATACAGTTTTAATCTCATCATACTATTCATTTTTATATCAATATAAAAATAAATAGTATGATTAGATTAAAATCTTCTCATTAATTTATATTTTTTAGTATTATAATTAAAAATAAAAGACTTCTCCTGTTTTATACCAAATTGTGTTTTGGTCTATTTTGTATTTTGTTTTATTCTCTGCTTAGATAATGTATATGATTTATTTATTTTATTAAACAAATATAAATAAATAAAAGACTCATATACCACATCAAATTTATGAAAAACATGGTTTGATTAAATTAAGTTTGCCATTTGTCTTTTGTAATTGAAAGTATTTGAGAAAAAACTAAAACGATGTGATGGTGTGTCGGAGATTAAGTAAAAGAGAAATAAATCCTTTGTAGACTGCTCAACAAACCCATTATCCTTTTGCTTAGTTTCATGAATGGGTCTACTTAATTGCGGCCAAAACTTTGCTTCTTTCTAACCTAGTCTGGTTGATTATTTTTCAACAAGTTCTAGATGTATCATTGTTTCACCTTGATGGATAATGACATATAAATAAATACTCTTCTGATAAACCTTCTAGATCAAATGAACAATTATTATAATTAGAGAAAGTACCTTTTTAATAAAAGCTTGGTCTTGGTTAAGGATTGTGAAATTTGAAGCATTTTTACAATTTTTTTTTTATTTTATTTAATGAAAATAAGTAAATTACAACTTTATTAAAAAAATTATCATAAAATTTTATAAACCAAATAAAGTGAGATAAAAAAATCATAAATCTATCTTAACAAAGAGATTAGGGATGCTATGAAATCCATGAGTGATGATTATAAGAGTTATGAGAGCTAAGTAACATAAATTGTAGGTAAAAATAAAATTTAAACCGATAGCAGATAGTAGATAAAGCTCTCTAAATGAATAATGGTTGAGTTATTTAGTTGAGTTTATTTATGGAAAAATCCACGGAAATCAATACTCGATTTGATTTTGATAGTTATCGCTGAATCCTCCAACTTAATTCCTTCAGTATCTTCCAATTAGTGATTAACTTCAAATTTTTTTTTTTATATATTGAATTTTTCTGATACAAGTTTATGTTACAGTTATAATTAAAAATAAAATAAAATAAAATAAAATAAGAGAAGTGGTGAAAACGAGAGAAGAAGAATGGAAGAAAGATGTAAATGAAACTCGGCGGTTGGAAGCACGTATTTGGTTTAATATGGAACGTATTAACTTTCATGGTAGTTGCAGGCTTGCAGCATCTCCATCAGTTCTCTGATGCAACACGCTTAATTCACTACTCATTTTTCTGATCATGGTCTTTGTATATATACCAACAAACCACTAGTTTTCTTTTTATTTGTTTCCTTCTTTTTTAAAAATAATTGGTTAGATGGGAAAAACTAAAGGATTTCTCTCTCTCTCTCAAAATTTCATTTACGAAAAGCATCATTTTAACTTTTATTACACCCTAACAGTTGTATTTTTATTTTATTTTATTTAACAAAGACGAGTTTTTGTTTATTTTATAAGCATTAAATTTTTAATATATTATCACAGACAGACAACAAGCACCTCTCTTGAGAGTTTTTTTTTTTTTTAAATAGATTTTAGTGGTTTAATAATTTTTTAACGATTTATTATTTGGGGAATGGACTAACATGTGGGACAATAAAAATCTATCATGTAGGTCAAATCTAATATATTAACCTCATGATTTTATGATATAAATTCTTCAGTCATGCGGTCTAAAAACGATGAAGCATACAATTTCCTCCTCACAAAAAATTTTTATTGAGAATTAATATACAATATTAAGTATAAATAAACATAACATAAATAGTACTTTCACATTACAGTAGCATGATTAGAGATTTTAAACATGCTCTTGGTCTGATAAAAAGATCCAAATAAACTTGCCAAGAAAAAATTGGCTGGACGAAAGAGAAAAAACTACAAAAATAATAAATTCCTCAAAATATTTTTTTTTTTTAGGATATGTTTCGGAAATAAAGTCTTTAAGATATATAAAAATAATACAGTGATTTTCATACTTTTTTTTTTAACACTAAGTTCTAGATCTCAAAAAGCTTGCTAATAAATAAACAAGAAGAAAAAAAATAAAATAATCTCTCAACATAAAAATTTATAAGATATATCTACAAAATAAATAACATGTTAAACAAAAACACAGGATTTGCGTTTTTTTTTAAAAAAAATTATTAAGGGCATGCAAACGCTTTTACGAAAAACATATACTTTTCCTTGTTATAACTTGCTAAATAAGCAAAAATTACTTTAAATTTGTGCAAGATGGGATGCATGGTGATCTTTATAAATTATGTTATGTCAGCAATTAACAGAAAAATTGATATATTAAAAATAAACTTACTTATTAGTCCATGAAAGTTTCGGAACGTTTTTACTAGTCCTTATTATATTTAAAATAAATATATAAATAAATAAATAACTTATTAATTAATAATAAAAATACGGGAATTATACAGAAGAAAACAAATAAAAAATAGAAAATAAATGATACGAAAAGAGTAAATTTTTAATATAAAAAAAGCTTTTAATTTACTCTAGAGCTATTATAATTTCACTTCAAATATATCTGTTTTTTCCTAGTGAGAAGCATGCTGCTTAACTAAAGGATATTGGTTAAAATAAGAAATTCTAATATTAACTTGGATAAATATAATCAAACAACCCAAATTCAAAAAATAAAAAAAAGAATAAAAGAAAATTATGTCCTTACGTGAACACTTGATCAAGAGAGATAATAGAAGATAAGTTTAGAATTTTATCTATTTTTTTAAATTAATTTTATCACAATCCAAAAAACACGCGAAGGAATCTATGGTAAAAACTGAAAGGTAAAAAGTTTAAAAGAATATATTTAAAAAAAAAAAGAGGAAAAAAGGTTAGAATTTGTCCCGTGATAGCTCCGCCGTTGGATTGACGTACGTCTGGTGCCTTTCGATCGGAGTAAATACAATCCTGACCTTTTGACCACCAATGCCACGCGGGCTTTTTCTCTCCGTTACAATGCACCCCCGGAACAACTTAACTTTCTTAACTTCATGACACACTTTACGCGTAGATCCTCATAAAGAAATGGAATTAAAATGCCTTCTATTACATGCCGACCACTTCCCTTTCTTCTTCTTCTTCTTATTATTTCTATTTGGTATTAAAAAAAAAAAAAACAATATATCACACGCTGTTGATATATTTATTTAAATATAGAAGAGGACAAACTATTTGGTAAAATGGAAAAATGGTTTGAGGGTTTTGAACATTATATCTAATGAAAAAAACAAATAGAAGAATTCACCAATAAACAAGCAAAACGAATTTTTAATGTATATGTGAGTTTATAAATAATAACTATTCTTTGATATATATATATATATATATAAATAGTAGGAGTATTATTATTATTATAACATTATTTAAAATATAAATAAATTTATAAAACTTCAATATAAATTATTGTATTCGTTATTTATTTACTAAACAAACCACCTCTACACTTAACCATGTATTATGAGGGGTTGAACTTTTCAGGCTTATATTGGGATTGTTTAAACCTCAAATTATGTTATTATTAAATGAACATTGTAATTGTTTGATTATTCTACTATATTATTTTTTCTATTGATTAATTATTCTATCCCCAATCTACATTAATATATTCATATGTAATTTTTAAATTAAATTATAATTTAGTGATTAGTAATATACACAATAAACAAATTTTTTACAATAGTTTAAAAGATAAAATCAGACAAGGACAATAATAATCTACAACTCAAATAGTTAGATTAATTGATTTTTCTAAAATTTAAGTCAAAATTTTAGATTCTAAAAATATATAAATTCTCTATCACACATCCATTCTAAATTATATAATAATAATAATAATAATAATAATTACTTATAAGCTCACAGTTGGAAGTATTCAAACATTTTTCTTCGGTACCGTTTAAGCGATCATAAAAGCACCGCAGGAACATTATTAAGCGACATTTCATTATAACTCACAGAGAAAAGCATTCGAAAACTCTCGCCGTTTCTCGGATCGAAATCGAAATCGAAATCGACGAGACGAAGACGAAGAAGCTTCAAACCCTAACCCTAATCCTCGAAGCTCGAAAGCTTAGAACTCTCGATCCCCTTCCTCAATGGCGGCGAAGTTAGGAGTAGGGGGTCGTTGGAGATGAAGTGCAAGCGCCATCCCTACGAGGTCGGTCCCGGTGTTTGTGCCTCTTGCCTCCGGGACCGGCTCCTTGACGTCCTCGCCGCTCAGATTGCCCTCGCCGACACTCCCCGGCGCCGGCCAGAACCAATATTGCTCCCGGCCTCCATTTCACCCAATCGTCGCTCCGTCGATTCCGCTGGACCACGTCGTCAACTCCTCTTCTTCAGCACCCCGCAGGTAGCCCCGTCCTCCACCGCCACCGCTCGCCGGAGCCGATCTTTTCTATCTTCCCTCTTCTCCCACCCCCGATCCAATGAGCATCACACCGATCCGGTGAAATCGAAGCGATTTGGCTCAATTTCATGGATCTCGAAGCTGATTCCTGGCCGTCGGAGGAGAAAGAAGACGAAGATGAGTTCCCCTCCGCCGGTGAGGATAGCGTGCCGGGACAGGGGGATGTCGCCGGCGGCGGAGGACGACGACGATAGGGACACGGTATCGGAGAGCGGGTACTCGACGGAAGCCTCCGGAATGAGCCGGAGAACGATGCCGACGCCAATGAGAACGGTGCATCACCACCATCGCCACCGGCAAGGCGGCAGCGGGTTCACCATGTGCCTAAGCCCGCTGGTGCACACCTTGCCGGCCGGGAGGCGGTGTCACGCAGCGCCGGCAGCAGAGATCGGGTTCTCCGGTGAGCTACGGCCGGTGCTAGCGCACCCAAGAAGCAGCGGCGCCGGCGCCGGCGCCGAGTCCTTCGGCCCAAATCGGTCACGGAAGCTGGCGGACTTCGGGCGATTCCGGTGACGATTTCCCCCCTCTTCTCCTGTTAATTACCCATTTGCCATTCTCTTCTTTTTCTATATTAAAAAAAAAGAAAAAAATCACAATTAATTGCGATCCAAATTAGCTCTCTTTCATAGTTTTTTTTTTCTATATATAAAAAAGCGGGTATAAAAAAAACGTGGTTTCATCCAAAACCGGGCCTTTTTTCTCTCTTTTTTTTTTAATTTTAAAAATGCGAAAGTACATGGTTAACGGTCACTCGGTTGATACAGTTGGCTTCCTTTTGAATTAAAAAAAGACACATTTGCCCTTCTCATCTAAATAAATAATAAATAATAAATAATAAATAATAAATAATAAATAATAATAAATAGTAGTTTGGTGGGAGATGGAGGTGGATTGATGGTCGCAGCCCTAGTGATAGTTGTATGCATTTACACAGAGACATATTTGGAGGTGTTCAACTACCCCCATTAGATGCAACCATTGACCAATTTTGGCAGTCTTAGCATGGAGTTTTTTTTAGGCACTAGAGTGACTTAGGCTTGGATTAATGCCTTATTATTATATTATAATTTTTTGTCTATCTATCTATCAATCAATCAATCAATTTTTTAGCTTTGCATCTAAAATTGAATAATTTTGAAGAGTATTATGACCTCGTCCTTGTTTTATAATGTTTTTGTTTGGTTAGTCTTATCAATGCAAATACAAAGGCTTTACTTTACACATGTTGGTGGTGTTGATTATTGGCAAAACATAGCTAGCTTTCTTTTTTCTAGACTACAAAAATTAAGTTTTTTATTCATTGAAAACAAGATCTGCAAGTGGTAGTGGTGTGTCTTCTATGACATTCACAATGCTTAGAAAAGTCTACTAGAGCTCAAACAAGATGTAGTAGAAAATATCTTTGGGTAACTTTGGTCAAATAAAAATTGGACTTTTTCTTTTTTCACACTTCCTAAACATCATCAAACGTCTTGTTCTACTTGATCTGAAAAGAAAAAAAACTAATGCATTGTAAAATCAAAAAAGCATGGCATGTTTGGAAATCTTCATTGAAGCCCTCATATTGATCCTTGAAAAGTAAGGTTTTATTTTATTTTATTTTATTTTATTTTTGATAAATATCAACTGAGAGTTAGCGCTTTGTCGCTCTATCTCAAAAATTTGCCTAAGAAGAAGAAATAATAAAAAACTTCTCACACTCATTATTGTGTGTGGGTGTTTTTTTTAACTTTAGCGAGTAAAATGTGGATGTGAGAATATTTAAAACATTTTCCTTAATGGCCAACAAAATGATGAGTTTACTCTCTTCTTTTTCAATCTAGGATATGCTTGCATACTTAGAATTGGCCAGTAAGAAAAGACAAATTTGAGTGACGTGAAACACACACTAGACTAACTTTTGATTGTTCTTATTGCCCTACTTGGAATGCTTCCAGCGGAAAACCAAAGAAATATATATTCAAAGATGAGACGTAAAAATTAATATATTCATCAATATCATAGTTGCAGCCTTTGTTAGATAACACCTAAAATAGATATTTACGTCCAAATATTACATTAGAGAAAAAGGCCAAAAATACATCTCAATCATATTATAAATCACAATTTGTGGGTCAACACGGCTGATAAGGCCTCGTCAAACTCACAACAAAGTCTCACAACAAAAAAATAATCCAGAAAATTGTCTCTAAAAGAAGCAACCCATCATGCCTGTTATTCAATATTAAAACAGCAATAAAAGGCACTGCTTAACTTGGCAAAGTTTTAAAATAAAGCAAGAGAATGATTCAGAGACTTTGCTTTTTTAAAAGCAAAGTTTCTTTTATACTGTTCTGCCACACAAGGTGTGAGAAAGTTTTAAATAACATTACCTCAAGGTTCCATGGTTAATGAACCCATGTCCAGATTGAGAAACCTTATGTACATTGACTTCAATATCAGAGAGAGAAGACTTTTATATTTTCCACCAAATTTGGAGATAAGGATGGACTTTGGGACATGACCTATCAAAGAAAACGCTTGTTTGCTTTCTTCATGGTGTTTTATCCGTGTGGGGAGGAGCACTTGACAAAGATATTTGAGTGATTGATCATTGGAAATACTATGTTAGCTTTTAACCATTAACTTAGAATCAAGATTACCCAAGACCTCCATTGTAACTGTCACTTAAAAGATTGTTTTGATTACGAGTGCCTCAAATAACTATGAATACAAGAAAGGGTCTTGGTCTACAAATCATTAGTATAATAACCTATTATTTAAATTGTCATTTAATGAATCAGTCATTATAGTTGGCATATGGATTACTTAACAATTTGTGTCCAAATCTATCATTTTTGCTACAACCTGTCTATTCCTCTTGTTCATGTTCAACATCAGCATTTGCTTGGCCTGCATGATCTCATGCATACATTCAAACGCATGAACCACCTTTTAGCATCTACTAATCCAAAGTTAATAACCTAAACATAAACTGTGAATAAATTACTGTTGCAGAAATGGACAATGAACAGAGAGTTGTAAACACTAGCAAACAAGTTTTGAAAACTTATCATATCACTAATCAAAAAGAATGAAACAAAATTTCTGCCTGCTATGTATGCAGGTAAGAAATCACAAATATTAACTATATCAATTATTCTTGATGTTCATGATGCAACTAAAACAGTTATCCACGAGTTGTGACTACAGTTCTCAATGACTTCTTATGGAAAATGGTTCTATTGACAACAGTAAAGACAAAGAAAGAAAATATAAGTAACTAAAACAAGCTAACCAGAAAATAGATTCAACCTTCATACTAATAAGCAGCCTCCTCCAGAGAAAGTCATCACAGTTTCCACAGATCTGATTGTGAATTCAGTCATTGGAGACAGGAAGAACCTTCAGAGACCATGCAGCACATCACATTGACAAGTTGAGCACAGCCTACAAACCGACAAGAAGGTTTAACAATTGCATCCGCCAGAAGCTTGTTGTGACTGCGAAGTGTTTGCATTGGTAGCCTTTAGATTCACATCAACCATGTCTTCTTGCTTTGTGGAAGAAAGGGTCTCCATCCCAGGCAGTGCAGCAGCAATTTTTCGGAAAAGTGCCTAGAGGAAACAAAGATGTCAGTCTCAAGACTAATCAAACATGATTGCAAAGCCTCATATTGACTAAAGGCCCAACATATCAATCAATGCCTGCACGCAGAAAAGAACTATGACCACATTTTCTTTGATGCTTTGAGATTTGACATCAATAAGAACTAAAGTTGTGGGCATAAAATATTATAAGAGAATCCAAGGCACCCTAGGAGACAGAAAGTACAAGAAATAAAATTCAAGCTAGCAACAGACCTTTACGTTGAACCCTGCTTTTGCACTTGTCTCGATAAACATGACACCAAGATCCTTCGCCTTTGCCTCTCCTTCCTCTATAGAAACTTGCCTGCAGCCAAAAAGCTCTACCATCAACTGAAAAACAATTTCATTCTGCATTGCTGGTTAGCTATCATACACACAACAAGCTCCCAAAAGTATATGATGCCAGAAAAGATGGTTACACAGGGAATTTCTGTAGCATGTATCCCTATTAAATCTCCCACTGGAGAAATCTGGTTATTTTCCAGTACTAGCTTTTGGGTGGAAAAACATAAAGTGAAACATCAAGCACAGCTGGATAAAACTCAAAATCCAGACTTCTCAAAATATCTTATACAAAGAGCCTGGTTTGAAGGCCCAAGCCTGGAGTTAATATCAAGGCCCTTAAGCCAGCCTAGCCCATTCATTCTCCCATTCATGTGGGAAGCATCGACTTTATGGACTATATCAGCTTCATGGTGCCTACCCAGGGCCCATTACATTAAGATTACAGTTCAAACTACTATATAATAATATAATGTCCCAGGCTACAACCAGACTACCGTTACAATATACGAGGCATTATAAGTTGCATATTGATGAAGGTTGTCACAAGGCAACAATTAATTTACCTTTTGTCCACAAGGTCAGTTTTGTTTCCAACAAGAACAATGATAACATCTGTCCCCCTCTCCGTGCGAACCTCTTCAATCCATTTTGAAGTATTCAAAAAAGATTGCCGACCTAAATTATACAAGAGCAGTTATCACTGTGAAGGATATCTCTATAATCACAAATCAAATTGCAAAATACGTTTCACTATTTATTGATGGAAAATGTCAAATTTGAAAAATAAGAATGAAAAGAAAAAACTTAACATCAGTGTATCCAACAAATTTCCAAGCACAAGATTATATGTATCAAGGACTGAAACATACTTGCAACATCATACACAATCACAGCAACAGAGGAGTCCCTAATATAGCTTGGAATAAGGCTTCTAAATCTCTCTTGTCCAGCTGTATCCCTGAAAATCAAAGGAAGAAAAATGAAAAAAAAAATAAAATACTCCGAAGGGGAATTTGTGTAAACTAAACTCTACCAGCTTAAAAGTATACTTGGATGCTCTTTTAATTAAAATGACTTTATGTAGCATACAAGATTACCTTTGCTGAGAAAGCAAACTAGCCTAATTTAGAGAGTAGTCTAGTTTTACATGACTCATCACTCTCACCCTCTTCCATAAGACGGTAAAGAATGACAATAAAACACTTCCACACAAACATTGCACTTCAATCATTGAATTAAACAAATTCTAATTAAATAAGGCATGCTTTATTGGCTCTTGAGTGCATATCCAGTTTGCTAAAAGGTTGCACATGCAATAAGTTTAATGATAAAGAATCGATAGACTATATCAGATCTGAACATGTTTAAATAAATTAGCTTAAGTAAAGAGATGCTTTTGGCCATACCAAAGCTGCAATCTAACAGTTCGGTCTTCAAGGTACATAGTCTTTGACAGAAAATCAATGCCAATGGTAGCCTGCATATCATCAGAATGAGAATTACACATGATGCAAAACATAAGACTAGATGAAGAGAATTCTTGCAACATAGCAGAAAAAATGTACAGGCAGTCTTAAAAAAAAAAAAAATTGTAATTTCAAAGCCCTCAAATAACGGAGATGGCATCATGTCTAAGAATGGTGTTTCCAATCAAGAAACTTTTCCATTGAACGATGAGTTAATAATTGAACCATACTAACTTATGCTTAATAAAACAGAGTTACATTGCTCTGCAACAAGACAATTCCAAGGGCATCCAAAATCTAAAAATTTGAGCTTTTTGGATGCTCATGGATCTGACAATTATAAAAATACAAAAATAAAATAAATGATTGAGATCATGAAATGCCATAACATAATCCACCCTTGCTAGCCATGCCGGGAGACTAAAGTATGCAACTATTTCACAAATAATAACAATTCACCACGAGATCAATAAATAAATCCAATTAAAAATTCAAAGGCAACCAAAACATGATCAACAATGAACCCTAGATCGTCCTCAAATCTCCTCGATCAAAAGAAAACAAAAATTCAAGGAACCAGAAACTAATCAAGATCCAACAAAGAGTGAAGAAAAGAAACCCTAAAAATATCAGATCCATGAAGAAGAAAGCATCATCCAATCTAGAAGAGAAGGATCAAGAGCAGGACCTGGTACGTGTTATCAAACTTGTCATACATGAAACGGGTGATGATGCTGGTCTTGCCAACGGATTGGTCGCCGAGAAACACCAATTTGTACTTCGCCAAAGCCGACACCGGAGCCATTGATGCCGCGACGACGACGACGAAGACGAGGAGAACGGCACGGTTTGCTGACCTTCGAACGCCCAAAGAAATGCACTTCGTTCCCCGTATATTAATAAACCAATTTATCTTTGAAAGTCCCTCAAACATTTATAATTTCAAATCAGTCCTCTAAAATAACAAACTCCACAGAAATGTATATAAAATTATGAAATTTTATAGGGGTGTATATGAAAATCATTAGCAGACAAACCAAAACCAAAACCCCAAACCCTTGTCTTCTCCTTCGTCGCTGAAGGAAGAACCCTACTGCATCTCCGGCGAGATGCTCCGCCACATTCCCTGCCGTCTTCTCCGGCCCATATCACCGATGATGCATCGCATCTCCTTCTTCTCTACCGCTCCCACGCCGCCACCATACCGCCAGCGCCGCGTCCTCGAACCCCCTTCTGATGAGCTCCCCCAGCTTCCCGACCCGATCTCCACCCTATCCAACCTCTGGATCACCAACTTCCGCTCCCCAACCTCTTCGCCTCCTCCCCTTTCCCCTCTCCTCTCCCGGCCTGAGCTCTGGCTCCTCGCCTACCAGAAGGCCGCTGCCGATGCCACGGGATCCTACCAAACCCGCTCCTCCATCCCCCGGTCCACCCTGGACGCGCTCCTCGCCCTCCGCAATGCCGTTCTCGATGGTCGTTTCCGCTGGGGCGGCCGCCTCAACCTCCTCCTCCGCGCTCCCAACGACAAGACCGATCCTTCCACTCTTTCCAAGCGTAAGATCCGCCATCTCCTCACCTCCTCCCAGCCTCCCCCTTTCCAGGACCGCGTCGTCCAGGAGATCCTCCTCATGCTCCTCGAGCCCGTCTATGAAGCCCGCTTCTCCTCCAAGTCCTTTGCTTTCCGCCCTGGCCGCACCGCCCACACCGTCATCCGCACTATCCGCCGGAACTTCGCCGGCTACTTGTGGTACGTTAAGGGTGATCTCTCTTCGGTTTTTGAAAGTATTGATACTGGTTTGGTCCTCAATGCCGTGATTCGTGATGTTCGTGATAAAAAGATCGTAGATTTGATCAAGTCCGCGCTTGTCACTCCAGTTATTGTTGGTCGTCCTGAGAATGAAGAGGAGAGAAAGAAGAAGAAGAAGAAGAGGAAGTATCAGAAGAAGAAGGTGTTAGCTGAGGATGAACCAAAGCCTGATCCTTACTGGCTCCAAACCTTCTTTGGGTTTGCGCCAGAGGAAGCAGCAAAGGTTCCGGATTGGGGACATTGCGGTTCACTGAGTCCATTGCTTGCTAATCTGGTTCTCGATGAATTGGATAAGTGGGTGGAGGAGAAGATCAAGGAGTTTTACAAGCCTTCCAAAAGTGATGTTATTTGGAATAGTGAGGAAGGGGATGGGGAGCAAGGTAACACCTCTTGGCCGGAATTTGTACCAACTAGTGGCCCGGATAAGACCAGGAAGATGGATTATATTCGGTATGGCGGGCATTTCCTTATCGGTATTAGGGGACCTCGGGCTGATGCTGCGGTGCTGAGGAAGCAGTTGATTGAGTTTGTCGATCAGAGGTTTCAGCTCAAGTTGGACAATGAGAGCCTTCCAATTGAACACATCACTAAGGGGATAATGTTTCTTGACCATGTTCTGTGTCGACGTGTGGTTTACCCAACACTTCGATACACCGCAACAGGTGGTAAGATCATCAGTGAGAAGGGTGTAGGCACACTGTTGTCAGTCACAGCAAGCTTGAAGCAGTGCATTAAGCAGTTTCGGAGGCTGGAATTCTTGAAAGGTGATAGGGATCCTGACCCACAACCTTGTTTTAGGATGTTCCATGCTACACAAGCACACACCAATGCACAGATGAACAAGTTCTTGTCCACCATGGTAGAATGGTACCGATATGCAGATAACAGAAAGAAAATTGTGAACTTCTGTTCTTATATCATTAGGGGTTCACTTGCAAAGCTTTATGCTGCTAAGTACAAGCTTCGTTCTAGGGCTAAGGTTTACAAGATTGCATCAAGAAATCTTAGCCGACCATTGAAGGATAAGAAGGGTCAATCTCCGGAGTACCAGAACTTGTTGAGAATGGGTCTTTTGGATTCCATTGATGGTCTGCAGTTCACCCGGATGTCTCTTGTTCCTGACACAGACTACACTCCGTTTCCAAGTGGATGGAGGCCGGAGCATGAGAAAATTATATTAGAATACCTAAGGCTGGAGGACCCAATGACCTTGGAGGAGCAGCGAAAGGCTCTTAGAGAAGAGGGGCTTATAACGCCGCAGGATTATATGTCCATTCTTGTTTGGAATTATAAGAAGAATGCACTTATGTTGCCGCCATTAGGAGCAGGCAATACTCAAAGAGCTAAGGAAGAGCTTTTGAGATTGGATAAGCATGAGGGTAAGTTTGAATCAGGCGACGAGGAAGAGAGTGGAAGTGTTATGCAGGCTGCACAGATGTGATAGTTGTGTTCTAACATTCAATTCTACATTATACGTATTAATATTTCATGGATAAATTTGAAGGAAAGATCTTCATAACAGTTTGGTCTGGGAAGCCGGTCCATGTATGATGTTAGAATGTATCCTGTAAATTAAATAGATTTTACTCTTTCTGATGAATGAGAAGTGAAGAGAAGTGCATTCCTTCCATGGCTGCTGCTGATTGGCTAAAGATTTGCCAGAGTGATCTATTTTCCTTTTGGATTACTCTCAACTTTTTCCTGGGTGATCTATTTTCTTTTTGGATTACTCTGTGCAATGGTTAGTGGAAATGTTGTATTTTTCACTTAAAGCTGGCAATTGATGGCCTTTCTGCAGGAGTGGTATGAAAGAGAGCTTTGGTGATGCGTTATGCCCTGCTAAATGATAGATGATTGAAAGTTGAAACACAGAGAACCTTGATGAGGTCTAGAGATTGCACACTGGGCAAGGTTAGCCATCTGCCTTTTTGTACAGCTATTTTATTCTGCAATGTTATATGAGTACCTGTTGAATTTGTTTGAAGATGATACACCTGTATCTTGATTCAGATTTTATGCATTTGCATACCCAATGTGCTCTTTTTTCTTTTCTCGAATTGCTCGTATTAGTTTAGGTCACATTGATTGGTAATGAAAAAGAGCTGATAGTTCCAATTGACTATTTATAGTTAATGCTGTATTAACTGATCTTGCCTTGGTTAGTGAAGGTTGTATTTTAATAATATGAAGAAGCAAATTAACTGTCATTTATATTTTCTTCAAGAAGCAATTTAGAGGACAGATGCAATGAAGTAGAAGTTAATTTTAATGAGAATCAGTTAAGTCATTGTTGTATAAGGATTTAGAAACAGCTAACTATCAAATAATTAAATGTACTAAACTGAATATATTTGTGAAATTAACATGTGTTGTTGCGGTTGTATATTGTAGCTTGGTAATAGATCTTTTGCAACTTTATATTTAGCTACATATTCTTGCTTTTTCATCTTTTGAGTTATAAAAACCATGAGAGGTTCTCTATTGAAACTGTTTTTGCCTTTTGTAATGTTAGGTCAGAGAAAACTTTTATCAACTATGACCACCAATATTTTTTTATTTTTAATTTAATTAATATTAGTTAAAATTAATGTTTTAAATTTTTTATTTACTTATAAGTGGGGATTCATATCAATGATTTTCTAAACAACAAATGAAGAAGGGGGGAGAAAAAAAAAATCACCTATTAATAACTTTGGTACTGACTAAAAAGAAAATCAATCAATTAACAAATCAATGAGCAAAAATCTGTATAGATAAAAAGTTAAAAAAATAAAAAATAAAAAAATAAAAATCAATCTGAAAAGGCCCATGCGTTCTCTGCATAGATATCTTGTTCTTCTTCAGGGGTGAGATCGTTTTTGATGTTCAAAATAGTACGAATTTCTTCAGTAGTCTTGCCTCTGATCATATCAGCCACCGTCGTCAGCAATGAGGTTGAGCAATCCCTTGACTTCCAGGTAATTGGCCGCGATCAGGAGATAGCCAATGAATTCCATGTCCTCCTTCTCGGTCATTGTCTTCATGAAATTAGTATCCCAATCTTTCAAGAGCTCATCAGTATTGTGGCTTGGTGATAACTCGGCGTGTTTCTCGCAGTACTCAATCAGAGATTGAAGAACATGGCTGGAGACTTCAAAGATTGGGATTGTTTGTTGGTCAGTGCAGCAGCCTAGGTCAATGAGGCTCTTCAGCAACTTGGATTGCGCTGCTGTGCTTTGCTTCACTCTGAATTCTTTGTTGTCTTTGCTCCTCAGTGTCACCATGTTTTCCGCCATTGCTTGCTGCTTCTCTCTGTTTTTCTTTCTTTTGATTTGATTTCAGAGCAAGAGACATTGAACGCTATATATATATATATGTTTTATTTTTTATGGAGGGTTTTTATTTGAGTCTGAGTGGGAGTCCTGTATGGGCTAAAAATCTAATTAGAATTATTTTAAATGATTTGATAAGTACCATGTAATATTAAAAATTATAATTTATAATTAAATAATAATGATTTCAGAATAATGCAGCCGCTATTAGAATTTTTTAAATAGTTATTTAAAAAGCTTGATAAAATATCCGAATTTGAAATTTTGAAAGCAACTATTATCAAATCTGCTTTATATTTGTTCAAAATTTTTTTTTTAAAAAAAGACCTACAAAATTAGCATTATTCTTTCTTAAAAAAAAAACCAGGATTTTTGCCAACCACCGTCCCCAATAAAAGAAAGATCATTCAACAACTTAGAGCAAGTCAAGTAAGGACAAAAAAGAATCAGTGAGATGCTCACAGAAGACATGATTAGACCAAGAAAGGCATCTTAATTTTGGCAATCCCACCAAAATTTTTTTTTAAAAAAAAAAGAAAAGAAAAAGAAAAAAAGAGCAGTATTGCAAGTCAGCTATATCTAATGTTCATTGGAGAGAATTTACATCACCAAGATTAGGCTTCACAAGTATGAATCACAATACCTGACTTACAACTACACAAAATCAATCAATTTTAAGGTGACAAAGTTGCTTGCTATATCAGCAAGTATCTATCTTGTGCAAACTTCCCTAAAAGCACCGATGAGATGATCATACGGGTACACGTTTACCTCTGTATCTATCAAAGAACTGCAAGGAAAGGCAGAACATATCAAATATGTCAATGCATGTAAAGAAGATAGGCTACCTAAAATTCTCAATGGGTAATATCAGAGATCAGGTTGCCATACCGATGTCACATAAGGTTGTTGGAATAGCCATCCAATAATGGGAATCCTTTGCAAGAAGACTGAAAGTGTAGGCCAAAAGCCACTGCATAATGAACCATGTAAAAATCATAAGCACTCAAGGAAAACAAAAACAAGAGACACACACACATGTGAAGAAAAAACAATAGAAGAAAGAAAAACATGAACCTGAAGAGTATGATAAACCCATAAGCCTCCAAGATCATGCCGGTGACAGCCCATCCCATGAGTACCAAGAGAAAGCCAATTCCAAATGAGATTGTCCCCTGTTGAGAGGTCAATGAGATCACCAACAAAAGGAAACAGAAAAAGAAAAGGAATTGCATAATTGCAAAACTTATGATAAGTAAACCTTGTAGTTCTTCGGTTTAGTGAAGAATTGCAAGGTGGATTTCAGTCCAATTGTCAGCATCACTCCTGACACAAAGAGAATCTGACAAAATACAAACATGACCACTGTTATCAACGCATATATTCATACATAGATACTTACAAGGAAAGGATACAAGTTAGAAATGACCAACAAAAAAACAAGACTCACATTGCCCATGGCCAGAAGACCTTTATCAAAGAAGAAAATGATTCCCAAAAATGAGAAGAACATGCCAAACCCAGTTAGCCCCAGCCCAATCTCTGATTCACATGAGAGAAAATAGAATTAGAAAGGATGGCAAAAAAATTGCTGCCACAATAAGTTAATAATGAACCAATTATTATAGTGAAGTATCACAAAATGGCCTTTACCAAAATCCGTTCATAACAGGACCGAACATTATTAGTCACAACTATCATTTCTCTGATCTAGAAAGAAGTCTAACATTGAACTAAGTTAACTAACTGTAATCAAACTATGTCCATAGTTAACTCAGTCTTGACTCCAGCACATTTTTAAATATATCAACACATTGCCTAGGTGTTCACTTCTCATGTATAGTCTTTCCCAGCAATGCTTCTTTCTTTCATATTTCAGAAACCATATATAACTAATTAATGACAATATAATTAAAGATAAAAACTTGCATGAGATTGGACAGAGAGAAATTTTTAGCAGAGAATGGGCCAGCAAAGAAGCCTCTGGTGATTAAGAGCTCATTGACGATGACTGTACTGAAAAGGCAATACCTAACTTGCATGAGATTGGACAGAGAAATTTTTATCAGAGAATGGGCCAGCAAAGAAGCCTCTGGTGATTAAGAGCTCATTGACGATGACTGTACTGAAAAGGTAATACCTATCTGAAAGCTCTACACTCTCAAGTCGCCAAAAATAGAAAAAAAAAAGCAACAGGAAGCTGTTCATGAAAGTCAAAACAGTGACACTGACATAGTCATGAAAGAGAAGCTCAAGCATGGGACAAAGAGCACATGATGAAAACAGACCTCAACCTACTCTACACTTTCCTCCTTATTGCATACCAGCTGAAAATGAAGGGACTAATGCCACTAAACAATATGAAGACCAAACCAGTGGCTGACATACTCAAAATGGAGACTGCAAAAGAGATCCACAAGATATTTGACACAAAAAAGACTACAAAGAGAAGGAGATCTATAAGGAGTGGGGCCTTCTAGAAATCATAGTATTCAGTTAATATAGTATCAGTGAGAAAAACATCATTATCTTAGTTTTAGATATTTTGTTAGGATACAGTTTTACTAAGTTCTAAATCTGATTTTAGGAATGGTCCAAGTGTATGAGTCCATTAAAAAGGCAGTATGATATGTATGAGACAGGTCATATGTTACTAGTAGGCTCCCAGATCCAATATATTTGGGCTTATTAATTAGTATTTAAGGCTAATGATGTATCAGGGTCAGGGTAATAAATAAAAAAGCTAATTTATCTGTCCACCCCCTCATCTTCTTTCCGAGGAGCCTTGCTGCCCCTCTAACCATGCCAAAACCCTAATTTTATTGCATGAACTTAGTTTAGGCATAAACATGATCTAACATATTAATGACTAGTCATAGATGCAAATCCTTGTTAAACAGAAGACCTCTTCTTGGTATCCCTTTTCTTTTCAAACTGCAAGCTTTTAGGCATACAGTTATTGGATTATCAGATACCCACCAAAAAAAGAAAAAAATCCCCTTCACATGTTGGATATTTCTTGAGCAATTCTTTCATACTTGTAAGGGGAAATCAATGAAGTTGCCTAAATACATTTTCAACAATTGAATAATACTTCATTAAAATAAAAAAAAAGAAAAGACAACACAGTGTGTCAGAAATGTATGGAGTGTTATGACTAAATCTCCTTTAAATGCAGACAGTAGGAAAAAGATTTCCATGTCTTCAAGATTCATAATATCTAGAAAAAAAGAATTTCAAAATTTCAACGTTATTCAATTTTGAAATTTAATTTGAACAAAATGTTCAAAATAGTAACATCCATCCAGAAATCCTGGATATTCCAGAGGCATCAAGTTGGTCAAGAGATGAAAAGTCCAATGCTATTAATTTGGGTCAGCCATAAAATAAATAAATAATAAAAGGAAGGAAAGAAAGAAAGAAGAAGTAGACAAGAGTTCATACAATATGCTAGGTGCTACAGAAAAGGATGACAGATCAGCTTAAGCCATCCATTGTCAGTTGCACTTCTTCCTATTATCCTCCTCATCACACTAGAGTCTAATCACAATAAAGTTTTATCTCATTATTAATATATCAAATCTCTTTTCTCCCTCCAAAGTTACAAGTAACAAAGTAGACATGGGTTCATACAAATTATCTAAACTTAAATGCTATGAAATTGTTTCACTGTAGAATAATGGTTTTGGCAGAAATAACAAAATGCTGCAGATAACTACATTATATCTCCTGAACTATGGCATCCATGTTTGTGACAATACATTATCATCAAAACAAAGCTTTGTCTCATTAAGGTAAAGACAAAATTTCTTTTCTCAAGAAAAAGTTATAGGCAGCCAAAAAGTAGAAAAGGGCCAGTACAATTTATGTAAACCTAAAAAAACTGCAGGGAAGCCATGAAATTGCTTCATTATAAAATATCAAATTTGGCACAAACAACAGAATGTTGCAGAAAATTAAATTACATCTTTTGACCTAGAACAAATATAACAAAAGAACAAATTGCCATCTAAATCAACCAACATAAATTTAAAAGGAACTAGAATCTTTGACACAATATTGCATCCATGTCAGTGCTACCTAGATGCGGGTAAAAGGGTTGAGTATCCAAGTATTGGAGAGTGTCCAACACTTGAATTTAATGACAACCAGATATGTGGGCAGCCATAAATGCACACACAAATGGTATAGGAGAGTATCCAACACTTGAATTTAATGAGAATCGAATATGTGGACAGCCACAAATACACAAGCTCGTGTGTGTGCGTGTGAGCACGAATGAATCAAGTTATTTCATAAGAATGGAGAACATTTTAGTAACAAATTTGCAGTGCTTTTCTAAATATGTAAGTGGCTTTTAAAGAAACAAAACTTAGGGCAAGGGATTTAAATCATATTAGAATTTACAATAAAATAATTTTTTTTTCAAAATCACGAGACTCACTATTAAAAAGATTCGAAAGGCAATAAACAATTCATTAAGATTAAAAAAGCATAAACAATTGTAGGGTTTAAGAAGATAAGAAAAAGATAAGGTAATTAAAAAAAAGGGAATATTGTGATTGAAAACTAAAAAAATTAAGATGAATGAAATCAAAACTCTTTTTGTTTAATGAACCAAGGTAAATTAACATCATGCTGAGAACACGTTATTTTTCTGCATATTCTGATAACACTATGTAATGTCCTCAACGAGAAACTACCAAGCATACTAGAATCAACTAGTTTAGCAAATATTGCAAAGGAGCTTTAGTTGGCTTTGCAAGTTTTTGATTTGGTGATTATGATCGATTGCAAGAATCCATTAAATAACAAAAATTAAGACTAGAGCCTCATTAGACCCTCACTGAAACCTAGTACTTAAAGGAGCACAGAGTCACATTCTGGTGAACGCCTCTAGTCGGAAAAATAAATGAAGGCCTCATGCATGAAGATCCTACTAGGCAATAAGTCTGTGAAATAAAACCGTAACAAGAATCCATAAAAATGGGATATAAAGATGCAGAGCAGAGTGACGAAATTTACTTTTCCGATCATTCATCTCAAAGGAAACCATTATGCCAAATCAAGACTGCTGTCAAAAGATGCTCAATAGCCTGTTCCAACAAGATCCCATAAGAATAATGACCAAATGTGATTGATAAACAACAGTACAAACGACTCACAAAAGAACAATAACTCAAGTAACCAAATAACAAAGCATGAAATACAAGGAATTGATTAAATAAATCTGTTAGAAATAGCAAATATATCAAACAAAAAGCACAGCATATATGAATGCATAAAAAGAATATTGCATATAATAACGAAGGCATTTGGAATAAGAAATACATGTAAAAAAAGATTCAATAAGAAGAAAAACTTCAAAAGTTCCAAGAGTTTAAAAGCTTCTTCTAGGATCAAGAAAATTCCATCCTGAGGTAGCAACTAGAGATAGCCGATCTACACAAGGTCTAAGTAATTCATTAGATAACAAATAGGTAAATAACACAATAAGCTAAATTTGGAGATCTGAAAAGTTCCACTAAGCCTCTTCCACAACTAAGCTAATATTTAAAATGGAAATTTGAGATTCAAAATCTCCAGTCAAGCTCAAGAATCAACACAAACAAGAATATCATCAGCCCATCTCAACCCTAATTCCCCACATTGAACATACAAATTAAACTCAGAAAATCATTCAAGAGAAGTATTTCGCGACCTATCAGGAAACAAATTAATTTAACATGAAATACAGGAAACAAATTAGGGTTAATCACAGGAAAAATAAATCAAGATCCAAAAAAAAAATTCACCTCCTATGCAAAATAGAGGACAAGTTATCCAACCCTAATCGGCTCCAAAAACAATACACGACGACGAATTTGAACAAATCCATGGAGAAATCATCAATAGAAGGGATCCAAGAAAACACATCGATCAAGAATCAAATCAAAACAATGTCCTAACAGATCAAAATTACCAGAGCGAAGAGAGATTTCCGGTGATGCAAAGCGTGTTTCTTCAGAGAAACGCCGGAGGTTGTCTCGCCCGTAGCGTAACCGCCCAATCGAGCACCGCGGTGCCTTCGAGGTCTTGGCTTGCATTTTATACGGCACTCGCTGGTCTCGGTCATATACTTCAGTGCTAAGCCTGGTTCCCATTTTTTTAATTTTCGGAAATAATTTTTTTATTATCTTTTTTAGATATTTCTTTTTATCTATTTTTTTAAATTGTTTCTAAATTTAGTAAATAATAATAATAATAATAATAATAATAATCACTCCTTACCCAATCGAAGCAACTTGGAGTGGGTGAGCAAAGAAGCAAAGTTTCCACTATGCATGTGTTATTGTTCATAATACTGTAATATTATTTTGAGCACATATAGTACTATTTTCAAATTAGTTATATGAGTCTTATATAAGAGATATTAAATTTCTACTTCCACGACCGTATCATAGAGAAAATTTATTAGCTCTGTTTGATTTTTGTATATAAAAAAATTATTATTGCTTCATGCCTTACATGATGTCTGCCAGATTAAAATTTTATTAAATAATTAATAAATCACCGTAATTAGTTCACTGTTATATTTGTTCATTTTTAGACAATCCCATTAGGGGTGGGTAGCTATTGTGACTTTGTTAAATAATAATAATAATAACATAATTTTATCAAATTAATATTAGTTATACATGGGTGTATACAACATTATATATATATATATATATACATATATAGGAAAAAAAGACTTGTAACAAAAGCGCAACAAGAGATCAAATCAAGCCCTTTAATAAGCCCGCGTTGTGTGAACCACTACTCTGCTCCGCGGGATAAAATAATAAATTCTTCTCCCCTCATCTCACGCGTTCATTAATTGTGATCTCGTCCATCCATGCTGCAAGGTACCGAGAACAGCATAAGATATAGTATTCTCGAGGTTCACCAGAAACCAACATCAAGGTCAAGACGCGGACGCCCACCCTTCCATTAAAAGAAGCGTTTTTCCAACGCCGGCGCCACCACTCGCTTCTTCATCTCCGTCGAACCCTAGCACCGGAGATCCGATCATGTTGATGCTCATCAACTGCTCTCACTGCCAGACTCCCCTGCAGCTCCCGCCGGGAGTCAAGTCCATCCGCTGCGCGCTCTGCCATGCCGTCACGCATGTCGCTGACCCACGCTCGGTGGTGCCATCGCATTCTCCGGCGTCCTCCCAAAGTTTTCGCCCCTCCGCCATCACCATATGGAGCACCACAGGGGACCCCCTCCGTCGGTACATGGCCGGAAGCGTGCGGTGATCTGTGGGATCTCGTATCGTTTCTCTCGCCACGAGCTCAAGGGATGCATTAATGACGCCAAGTGCATGAAGTATCTTCTTATCAACAAGTTCCGGTTCCCGGAGTCGTCGATCATCATGCTCACTGGTGAGAATCTCATCTCGAACCCTGTACCAAGATCTGTTTTTTCCCCCTCTTGTTTTTGGGAAATTAGTGTCATAAATTTTCGTTGCATGGTTCGTCTATGAAATGAAGATTTTGCCAAAGATTGGATCTTTAGGAGTTGTTTCATTAGAAAACAATTTACCCTCTTGTACTGCTTTCTTTTTTGCTATTTTATTAGGGATATGTGTTGATGATTTGTGGTATATTTGTGTTAATGTGTGTGCATTGAAAAACTGGCTTTCTTGCTGCTTTGACGAATTAGGATCAAGTTTGGGAATTGATCTTCTTTGGAGTGAATTGTGATCAATCATCAATCTCTCCTTTCTCTTGTTAATGAATGTTAGCTTTTCACCATAGCTGGACCTTATGTATATTGGATGTCAATTTGCAGAAGAAGAGACTGATCCGAATAAAATACCAACTAAGCACAACATAAGGATGGCACTTTTCTGGCTTGTGCAAGGTTGTCAACCGGGGGATTCGTTGGTGTTTCACTACTCAGGCCATGGTTCACAACAGAGGAATTATAATGGCGACGAGGCTGATGGATATGATGAAACTCTTTGCCCACTGGACTTTGAAACCCAAGGAATGATTGTTGATGATGAAATCAATGCAACCATTGTCAGACCACTGCCTCATGGTGCAAAGCTTCATGCCATTATAGATGCTTGTCACAGTGGGACTGTTCTTGATCTTCCGTATCTCTGCAGGATGGATAGGTAATAGTTGTCATATGATAAATTTAGCATTCAGTTTATTTAGTATGTATGTGTGCTGAAAGCTCTATTTTCTTTTCTTTTTCTGAATTTTCCTTTGGCAATAAACGTTGGGCTTAGTTTCTGGAACTCATGTTGATGTAGGAATGGTCAATATTGGTGGGAAGATCATCGTCCACCATCCGGTGTTTGGAAGGGCACACATGGTGGTGAAGCTATTTCCTTCAGTGGTTGTGATGATCACCAAACATCTGCTGATACCTCGGTAATTTTATTATGCTTACCTCTGGACTTTCAAGAGGAATGACTGTTAGTTATCATTAAATCTTCATTCTTCTATCTATACATAACAATGCAAATTATAGAAAGAAAAATTGCTCATTTGACAACATCTATATGTAAATGCCTTCAGTTGTTAAAACCCCTGCCAAAAGATCAAAAATGGTACTTGGAACAATTTGGCCAATGATCTTTTCCAGCATTCCTTTTCAGTTTCAATAATGATGCCATCTTCATTAATATAGTGGTGTGAGAAAAAAATAAATAATGTGCACCTTCATGACTATAAATAGTATGATACTAAAATTATTAAAATGGACTAATATGGGCAAACAGCTCTCATACTGGAATGATACTAAGATAGAAACAACATTTCTTAATTAGTTGAAAGCCATTCTCCTCAATTTCAGGTTTATCTTCAGATAATATTTTGAATTATTATCTGCCTGAATAGCTGTTGTGAGAAGGGAAATACTTAAATATAATTGATTTACAAAAAAATTTCTTTAATTGAAATGTGTAGGCTCTTTCAAAGATCACCTCAACCGGTGCGATGACATTTTGTTTTATTCAAGCCATTGAACGGGGGCATGGGGCCACGTATGGAAGCATACTCAATTCAATGAGAACAACCATCCGAAGCACTGGTGATGCAACGGGTGGCGGTCCTGTTACATCACTCATCACAATGTTGTTGACAGGAGGCAGCCTTAGCAGTGGCGGCTTGAGACAGGTACTTTCACAGCAAGGTTGAACTTCTTGCTGTTATACTCTTGAGGTACACTGAAGGCAAACAAAATGTCTTGTTCTCATGTCTATTTTGTTTTTCATCACCTTTGCAGGAGCCACAACTTACGGCTGGTGACATGTTTGATGTTTATGCGAAGCCTTTCTCTCTTTAGTGGTACTGGGTAATCCTCTATCTGATTATTTTCTCGCAGCTTGGGCATCTTGCTTGCTTGTGCTTGTATAGTTTGTATCAGTCTGGCAGTACTAATTTTTTACATATATGACAATATTCATTCACAAACTCATGTATTTGGGATGTAAACTTATTTTTCACTACATGTGAGGACAGCATTGAAAAATCAGATTGTCGATAAGATGAATTTTGCAATAATTCTTGAAGAGCATCATTACTAAATAGAATCACTTGATATCAAAGTCACTACTCACTCTCTATGAAAGATGCAACACAAATTGTTAAGTATACTAGAAAAGCCAATTATAATTGACTTGCATCCATCATAGAGACTCATGCTTGTGCATCCAGTGTGAACTTTTTTATACAAAAGGAAACACTGCTCAGCTATGCCTTAAGGAGTACCGCCAGTCTTTTTTCTTCAAAGGAGTACTCTATGTCTTCTGTCCTCTCTGCTGCACCTGATGCTAATTCATAAGCAAAAACTGGGGCAGGTGTATTAGCCACTTGCATTGGCATTGACACGGTAGAAGGTGTTTTGGGAGTCATGATAGGCATTGTTTGGGGAGTCATGATCTCCTCCGTTGTGATGCTAGTGATCGGCTTCAAAGGTGTTGATGGCACAGCGTTTACTGGTAGCAGGGAAGTGAAGGGCTGCCGGGGAGTGTCGATTTCACGGGCATTGGATGATGGGAAGGAAAGCTTCTTCACTGGAAGACCAGCAACATCCAGACCCCTGCTGACTGTGAACGTATACAAGGCATTTGAGGATTGGTTTTGAAATCTATACTAGAAAGAACTTGAAAAATCTAAGGATAAATAGATGGTGGAAGATAAGGCTTCATTATTTGATTGGATATTGATGGAATGAGAGAAAACTAACCGGCTGAGAGTGCAGCACCCTCATCAACCTTCCTCGTTGAGCGAGTTGATTTTGTTGAATGGTGGAAATCATGTTTTGCAGGGTGAAGAACTGCTCCACCTAATGATAGCCGTCTCCCTGGACCACCAGTGGAATTCCTCGGCACCTTTTTAGCACTCTGGGGTTTTGATGGACTTGGTTTGGATCCATAGAGTGCTTCCTGCTCAGCTATGAGCTGACCCTGAAGTTTCCTCTGATCCTGGAGAAAGAGATGATCAAGTTGTTACAAAGTAGCACATCAAATGCAGTGATAAATTTGCAAGTATCTGAGGGGCATAGGCATTACCCTCTGCCTCTTGCGCTCTTGCTCTTTCTCCTGCCTCAAAATGCTGTACTCTTCCAGCATTGACAATAGGCGGACCTGCAAGTGTTTTATGGTATTTTAATTATGTTATTTGTTACAAGCAGCTTCACCAAATTGACCATCCAAATGATTTGGTTAGTTAAGTCGATAAACTTGTTAGATTAAATTTGTATTACTTATCAGTGTTTCATTGGAAGCAGTAGACTCACCCCATCGTAAGTGAACTCAATCCCTCTCTCCTTTTCCCATGCTGCAACTTTAGTAGTCAAAGCATCCACAATTGCTGCTCCAGATATAACATGAAATAAATCAGATGTAATACAAAGTATTTACATGCTAGAGATGGTGATATTATCTGATTAGAGGTTTAATAAATTGCTGTCTAAATCTGTGATTTGTAAAATATTGGCCATAGATCAATTACTTGGAAGTTTGTTAACAATAGCTCGGGCTTTTTCCGCACGTTTGAGAGTGAGATGAGCGCCTCGTCCAGCACTGTACCGATTCTCATCCTGCATAAACCATAAGATCAGTATCATATCTAGAATAAGATCAGTATCATATTTAGAATATGCTGAGCCAAACAAAGAAAAGCATAATGCCAACCCTGTTGTACTCCTCTAGCCAGGATTCCTCATCACAGGCTGCCAACCATTTCTCCACTCTTTCAAGAATATCTTTCCTGCTAAAAGCTTCTTCTTTGACAGCTGATATTTGTAGATCAATTTGCTCCAAGACCAAAGAAGCATCAACAGCACCTAATCAAGGAACGTATAATGTACAGTAAAGATCTTTTGGGATAACATAAATTCAGCAGAATAACCACGGACTGGTACAAGCAGGAAAAATGATAAGGCTTACCAGACTCAATGGCTTCAATTGCATACTCAATTTCGTTATATGCATCTGCAACCAGATGTGTTCTCCTCCGAAGCTCTTCTAATTCTGTTTTTTTCTTCAGAACCAGTTCTTTCATCTTGCTAGTCTTTAGTTCTTCAAGCCTCAAAACTTCTGCCTCCACCTGTATCATAAATGCATTCACTCAATGGTTCATATAATGAATAGAAAAAAAAAAAGTTACAATCAGTAAAGAAACAGCATTCATACACCTCTACGTCAATATTAACTCACATAATTAATGTAGTCCTCGGAAAGCATGTTTGCATCAGTTATTTCATGTTCAGATGCGGCTACATTGCATGTTACATTCTGAAACATTTGTTGCTCTTCAATGGGTGTATCCATCAAATTCCAAAGTTCTAACATAGTTGTTGCAAGATCTTGTAGCTGCCAAAAGCCAAGAGATTAAGAGGATAGAAGTTTTTGAGTTTGCTTCATACAAAGAAAGCCATTTACCTTTTGCATTCGTTGTAATTTCATCTCCCTCAATCTATGCACTGCAGATGCCAGCCTTTCAATTGTTTCGTTGCTGACACTTACTGATACTTCAGCTCCTTCTAGACTATGGTGTACCTCACTAACTGTTTGCTTGAAATCCATGCCAAGCACTGAGCATAAACATTTCAATGTGCCCAAATGATCCAGCACCTGCTTCAGACGTTCACTCTGTGGAAAACAAAAACCTAATCAGTAAGCAGAATGAACTGAACATTTAAAAAAAAAAAAGGATTTCACAAAAGGAATCATCCTTTTGGGCTTCTGTTCAACTTGAAACCTTCTCCTTTTGAAGGGACTGCAACTGCCTATGCAATTCCTCGAGCCTTTTAATAGATAGGTCAGATTCATCTAAAGCATTCTTGCATCTATTTTGTTCTGCAGGCCTGATCTCATTCAAGATATGTTGTATTTGCTCATTAACTACAAGAAATTGGTTTCTTCTCTCATTCTTCTTCTTTCGCATTTCCTCTAGCTGTGGAGTAATTGCCCTAAGCTCTTCTTTTAAGGTCCCCGCTTTCTGCTCAAAGAAAAGAACCACATGATAGATGCATGGGATGCTTATTTCGGTACGTGAGACTGCTTCTAATATTATGGAAACAAATAGTTATCTAAGAGAAGCAATTGTAACTACCCTTTTATTTATTTCTTTATTTACTTATTTGCCTAAATAGATTAGCAAGCATAGACATTGAAAAGCCATTCTTGGGAGTTATACACATAGTGATTAGAAAGGATGGACAGGAAACAAACCTGCCCATTATGCACTGGACGTTCACCCATTGCAGAACAGATAGCAGCAAGCTCTGCTTCGGAATCAGCAATGGCTTGTCGCAGTTGAGCTCTCGATTTATTTGCCTGGTCAACTTTTCTTCTGTACACCTCCAGGCATTCTTGCTCTAACTGGAATAGCAATTTGTCCCTTTCCACATCAGATTCCCCAACTTCATCCCATATTATCTGTAATCAATACACATTCTCCACAAAATTAATCTCTGCAAACCACATGGCTTAGATGATTTAACAACAAACGAATGGGCACACAATCTGTATACTAATGTCCATTGGAATGTGTAAAAATGGGCACATTTCAAGGAGGGGGGAAAATTCAAACTACTTAAAAGGGAAGGTAGCATAATTCCTTCTAAATTTGGTCCTCATCTTTAAATTTGACGACTTTAGTCTTGAGGTTTCAAATTTGGCTGAATATACAATGTGAATATCAATTTTGAAACCTCACAAATGACAAAATTGGCAAATGATAATGAAGAGACAAAAATCATCTTTTTACCAAGAATATATGAAAAGAAACCACAAGCAAAACAAGCCAAAGTTTGATAGATATACCTGAAGCTCACATAGAAGAGTTCCACATGTTGTTTCCACTTGCAAAAGCTGATCGTTCAGAAGGTTAGACATTTTGAACTGATTCTCACACTGCAACACATAATGGCATTCAGCACACACAGAATAAGCTTGTGAAATCAAAGCAAATAGAAAATTCACATCCTCTCCAGCTAAATAGCTATGAAAAAAAAAAGTCTAGAAGATAGAAAATAGAAAGAATGCTATGAAATCATGAAGATCTAAAAGAGCCAACTTTTAGATCAAGAAATTCAATCAATAAAACAGTATTAACAGAAGTCCAATCAAGAAATTCAACATCAAATCCAATACAATTTAAAAAAAAAACCTAACAATCAGCTAAAACCTGGCCTTCTCACTCTACCAATCCCACACCTTTGATCTAACTTCAGAGAAACAAGAGCTCAAAACACCTCACCAATTGAAACCCTGAAATCCAGCACCCGCTCCGAATCAAACAACCGAGTTCTTCCTCAAATCTCCAAGACAATGAACCCCAAAAAGAGAGAGAGAGAGAGAGAGAGAGAGAGAGAGAGAGAGACGTTGGAGATGGGGATTTGAAAAAGAGAAGAGAGAAAGAGGGTTTGGATTTGAAATGGAGGGCGGGATTTAATGGACCGCAGGAACATCCAAAAAGGAAGGTATCGCCAACGTGGGCAATTATGATTGCTAATCTTGCCTTACTTAATGCCAGCGGATTCTATGGTATTTAGTGGGCCTCAGTTAAGCGGCGGTTCAAGTTATCATGACCTGGTGTCACGTGACACTCGTGTGAGTTAGTCTTAGAACTGCAACGGATATATATCCGCTTACTTGTTCCTTTTAGATTCGTGCACTTTGATTCCAAAACATGATCCAGTGTATATATAGCGTGTATTCACACCATTAGTGTATTATAAGTTATATTTGAACTCGGTTATATAAACTAATAAATTGATTAGAATTTGAAACTGGGTTAGTTAAAAATTATGTGAGCATGTGTTAATAAAGATGAGATGAATCATATCATTAAATATGTGAACTTAGATGACAATTAGGAAACTTAATAAAAAAAGAGATTGATTGGTAATGACATTGAAAAGTAGAGGACAAAAGAAGGGAAAAGGAATGAATGAATGAATTGTGTGAAATGTGGCATTAGTTTCATGATACACTTTTCGGCACCAACTCTAATCAGGATTACCAATTATCAAATGATTTGTAGGTATTCAGGTTTTCACAACTCTTCGCAAGTGAAAAAACTCGAATCATAGATAAAGATATATTTTTGGGTGTGTGAGTAGTGAGTGTATGCAGGTGATCTCCATAACCACATATACGTAGATCCTATTTCTACTTGCTCCTACGAGACTTTTGCATATCTCTATATCTTTTAGATCACAATTTGGATACTGCCCTAACAATTTTTTTAATGCATTAATGCATGGTTCTTTCTGTCAACATTTTCAGTTTGTATAATTCTCTAATTAACCTAATAATTCCTAGCATACGCCCGTGTGCTTTTTTATCTTTTTTTTTTCCTCCCTTTTTGGTCAATTTCCAACACATGATTTACTTCTTCCATGCATGTGTCTGAATCTGACTAAATCTAACCAGGAAATTACAGGCCCGAGCCTAGATTTTTTAGGGCCCATACATCATTACTCTTGTCTCCATCTCTTGAAATATTTATTATTAAAATCATTATTATTATTCTATAAATACTAATATGGTTTCAAAATGGTCCTTTAATGACTCATTGTTTCTTGACTTTATTGTCTGTCTCCGTATTTTCATAATTACAAATTTTTAATGATTAATGTATATAAAATTAAGCAAATTAGAGAGACGAGTACTGAGGAGCTTCTCTCTTAATAAGTGGGATGGTTTACTGATATGGATAAATTCATTTAATTAAATTGACTAGAAAATTTTTCAATGAAAAAAAAAATTAACTTGAATGTGTTTAATTTATGATAATAAGTGACACTTGCCATTAATCAAAAGTTTGGACTTTGACCAAGCACTTTGGATTGATAAACCCACTTGGCAGTTATTTTATGATTTTTTTAATGGAAATTTATCATCATATTTTCTTTTTTAAGAAACTCAAACAAGATGTCAAATATATGATTTTAGAATGGAAATTTCTTTAATGTTATTATCCAAGGACTCTTTTCTTTAGGTAAATTACAATGCAAACAAGTACTAACTTCATTGCCTTGCTGCTGAAGAAGTGCATCTTAAATTTAGATAATGCTACATATAAAGTTAAAAGTTATATACACATATAAATGAAGCTACGTATAGAAGGAATGAAACTATAGTGTGCCGTCAGTGCGGCATTGAAGGACTAACTCCGCCATGCCATTGCCGGGCCCCTGACCTACGATGACTTGTCCACCTTATAAAAAATATATATATATATAAATTTATAGATTACAATAAATCAAGATTTACATTAAGTTTTTTAAACTCATACGGTGTATAGCTTCATGAATTTACAGTGAAAGGAAGATGTATACAGTTTCATATACACATAACAACAGCTGCAGTAGCAAATGAAATGCAGTTACTGGTTGAACATTTTAAAAGAAAGTTAAATAGTATCAGACATCTTCAAATTTTCCTTTTAATTCTGAAAACAGCTCTCAGATCAATCCACTTATGTTCTTTGTCAGAAGCATGGCAATGGCCGAGTTGCCCTTCCCACTGTTCACAGGGAGCTCGTTCATCGCAAACATAACAATAACACTGGACATTTTGAAAGATCAAGATGAACTTGTGAGGCAGGAATGCTTATCTGAATAATAATAGCTCAATAGTAAACTGAATTTCTTTGTTATGTCTTGACTTATTTTACTGAATAAATAAAGAAATAAATTAGAAACAATACCTGAGAACAAGAATTCTCATGATTTGTCAAGTTAAAGGGATATTGTGCACAAAGATGCCGGGGATGGGGGTAATCTCTACATGCAACCTGCAAATATGATCAGAAATTGCATTAAAAGATCACCAGTAGCAAAATATGGTTTTATACTTCTATTTGGTGCATTGCTTAGAAAAGCAAGGGATTTATTATCAATAAAAGTTTTGTTCTTCTCAAAGGCATTCATTCATTCTTTTCCTAAAGTAGCATTGAATTTATCATTCTTGAAACATAGCATTACCATGGTCTGTTCACAATCGTCTATGATATTTCCAACATAAATGTGTTAAGAAGCATAAGATTTCTGACCAGAATCTCATGCATGTTCAATCAGGTCAGAGTCTCAACTCTTCAGATTTTTTACAATTAGATAGACTAAAATCCATTTGGACAACTTGATCAATTCGAAGTCATATTTTAGATCAAATAGGAGAAATGTTTGAACATGTAGTGAATGCCTAAAAATATATTTTTCTCAAAACTATGAACATTATGGTGTATGTTGTGCTCTACCATAAATTAATAAATACAAGAATACCTGGCCTTTTTCAGAAATAATACAGACATCTTCTTCTGAATCATCAGTAAGTGCAACTTTGTGCTCAAGATCAGCAGCCAGTGACTGACAAGCATCTGGCTCCAAAATGTAGCAATCCTCCTCGACCATTCTCTCCTTCCTCGGTATCTTGGCATCCAAGCATGTGTTATTAACAAAGTGATCATCCAAATTGACATCATTCTCATCCGAAGAACATAAGTCTATCACGTTCAATCCGTTTCTATATATTGTATGCACATCTTCAGTTTTCTGCAGCTTTTCAGTTTTCCTTATTCTTTGCCATTCATTTTGTCTAAGGTCAATCACATCCATCAACATAAATCTAATCCGATGAGATAACTTTTGACTAGTGGACAACTGTTCCATAATGACAAAATATGCATCAAGACGTTTCTTCGTTCTGGGATGGTCTATCTTATCACCAATAATGCTGATCAATTTGCACAAGGCTTCAATATCTTCACCATTAGGACTCTGGTGCCCATTCAACAAGGTCTGAATGCAACACAGCATTATCCCTTCTGCCAACATCCGCACTCTATACAATTCTCCAATAAACTGAATATTTCCCAGTCTTTGGTGGCATCCCTGGAACTCTGATACCTTTGAGTCAACTTCATATAACTTACTATCAATGCCTTCCCCCTCGCCTCCTTTCACAGGTGGTTGATCTCTATCCCTTCTTTCAAATTTCTCTTGGCATTTGGTTAGAAGCAACCTTCTAAAAGTAACTGTTTCATCATTCCTGTGAAAACCAGGAAGTTCATTGACAAGACAGGAGCAGAAATTTGCATATACCTCACTGTAAGTTGGTTCAAGTAAAGCTTTGTCAAAGATCTGTGAGACAAAACCAGAAAGAGTGATAATATGTTCAATATTTACCTCTCTGACTTCTAAAAGGAGTTTGCCAAGATTCTGGAAAGTTAACTTGTTAAGTATAGCCCTAAGCTTTCTTTGTTTGGCATCTTCTCTGCCAAACACTCTACCCACTTCATACCTCCTCTCAGCTTTGTGCAACACAACCAAAGGTGTCCGAGAAGAAGGAACCAATTTTCTTTGTGTTTCTACAACATCTGAAGGGCCTAATTGATGTTCCCTTGATCCATATCCAAAAGGTAGTCTGTCAGGATTGTCAGGATCTAACATCTTTGCATGTGAGGATCTAATTAGATCATTGGGACTGCTTCGAGACAGCGTGCGCCCAATGTGTTCGTACCTTCTATTGAGCACTCCCTCTTCAAAAACATCTTGAACACAAGGGACTGGAGAGTCATAGTCAAGCTGTGTTTGAGAGATAATGGTGAAACCATAGGGACGATATTGAGTATGCCGCTTGCATGCTAAATGCATCTCCCAAATCTTTGTTGGCCTCTCAATTTTCCTCCTTTCTTGCCAGTCATTATTTCTAAGATCAATAGCATTCATCACCTTGAATCTAACACGAGAAGATAGTTTTTTGTTTGCTGATAGCTCCAGCATCCTGCAAAAATATTTATCCATTAATTTTTCACTCTTACCATCTAGCATCTCGCCTGCAGTACTCATCAACAAGCATAAAGCTTCTATATTTTTTTCATCAGGATTCTGATACCCTTCTAACAACACCTGAATGATATGATGCATGATTTTCAAGGGAATCATTGTCGTTTTGAAGAGTTCCCCAATGAATTGAATGCTTCCAAGCATATGAATATGTGTTTTGATCTTGTCATAATTTCTTCCATCTTCAGACAATTTAATCGTTTCTTCATCTACAACCCCAAAATCTCTCTCACATATCTTCTGACATTCATTCAGGACCAATCTTTTCACAGTAAATATATTATTATCGCTGCTATAATAAACCGATAGTTTACCATCGATGAGGTAGCAGAGCTCAGCATACATTTCACAGTAAATTGGTTCCCCAATAGCTCTTCCAACAATCTGCGAGACAAAATCAGGAACAACGCTAGCGTCAACCAAAGCGACATCTAGCACTTGTTCAAAGAGAACCTCAAAATTTGCAGGTGTGAGCTTGTTAAGTATGGATCTCAATTGCCTCTGCTTTGCCTCTTGTTTTCCAAACTCTCTCCCGACTTCATATCTCTTCTCAGCTGTATGGATCTCATTCAGTGCCATTGATGGAATAGCTGGCATGCAATCCCTCTGTTAGTGACAATTAGATGATTGGCGAGAAAGCGCATCTCCGGAAACCAACTTCACATCTCTGGCGTGCATCTCATTCAGTGTCATTGATTGAACTAGTTGACATACACTGGTTTCCAACTCAGCCACAAAATGAAAACTCAAAGCATAACTCAATGTAAAAAATCCATGACCAACAAAAAGAACATAGTTACTATTCAGCTCCCCCTGTCACCATGAACAAAACCAATCATTTTGTGGTCAATCACACAAACCCTAAGAAACCATGGAGACAAGATTGCCATGGTGCAGTGCTCACAACAAACATGTTAACATTGAAAACATATAAACGCTCAAATTAAAATAAAATTTTCAGTCCAAAAAAAAAAAGGAGTACTTTTCCTCTGGTCCATGATTGTTCCCAAGAATCCCAACTAAATTCTCAATTCAGTAGCAAGGATCATTACTGTTCACTGATTTCATGGCTCTAAAAGAAGAGATTTGATTCTAAACCATTAAAATGATCAAGAGATTAAAGAACACGATTTCTCAGAAATTTCATCATAAAACATTATATTTTTCCCCAAACCAACCTAAAAAAAAGTCACTGGCAAAGTAAAAGTAGATAAAAGGTGGCACCTTTCTTTGCTTCACGGGAAGAATTGCTGCTTAAGAGGATCCATCTCTCACAAAACCATGAAAAATTGTTGATATTTGATCTAGGGTTTCGGGAAAAAAGCGCTGATTGATCTTCGTTTTCATCAAAGCAAATGGGAAATGTAGCGGGCATGGGAAAAGGCATAGGCAGAGCTGCCCTCCCTTTTGTTTTGTTTTATTTTGTTTTTTTTTTTAAAATATTATTTTTTAAAATTGATATATAAAAATTATTATTTTACAAATTGATACAAATAATTAAAAATATATACTTTTAGAAAGAAAAAAAAATATGTGTGAACATCATTTATATAATTTTTGCAAAAATCAATCGTTTAACTAATTAGTTTTTTAACAAATTATTATATATACTATAAAAAAAAAATATAGTTTTAGAAAAAATAGTTAAAAAATTTTCTTGGTTGGCGCTTGACATTATAAATTGGGTTATATGATAGATTTCTAAATTTATAATTTGGTCTATTGGTTTTTTATAAATTAGTGTATATATATTATACAAATTATTTTTTCAAATATATATATGAGTTTTGGCAACCTTTACAAAGGAATTGCGTTTCCATGCCTCTTTTTCCGCACTCGCTCGAGTTACATGATGAACAACCTCAATCAAACCAGAACATGACAGTAAAACAATGCAAACAATGAAAACCAAAAATTAGAGACAAACTCAAAGACTTTTAGTCTTCTTTGGATAATTTACAAAGAAACTAAGTATTATTTATGTCACTGAAGAATAAGTTACATAAAATTGAAAGGACCTTGTGTCCTAGCATAAGTTATCTTTCAAATTTTTTTTACGTTGGTTTCTGAAAGCATGCCTCAGATGAGTCCACTTATATTCTTTATCAGAAGCATGGTAATGGCCAGATTTCCCTTCCCATAGTCCACAGGGAGCTTGTTCTTCGCATACGTAACAATAACACTGAACATTTCCAAAGATCAAGGTGAAATTTTCATGTTCATTCTACACATTTCTGATAAAGATCCAAATCAGAAATAGTACCAGTATCTGAGCACAAGATTTCTCATGCTTTGTCATGTTGAAAGGGTATTGTACAACAAAGATGTCTTGAGTGGGGATAATCTCTACATGCAACCTGCAAACATATTCAGAAATTGAAGTTGAAGATTATGTTTATGATAATTCCGTGCAACTTGAGGAAATTTTTATCACTTTCAGAATGTTATTCAGGTTTTGTCAGAAATTAACAAATACAAGAGCACCTGGCACTTTTCTGCAACAATGCAGAAATCCTCTTCTTGATCATCAGCAAGTTCAAGTTTGTGGTTGAGATCAGTAGTTGTCAGTGACTGGCAAGGATCCAACTCCAAAATGTAGCAATCTTCATCGAACTCTATCTCGTTTCTTACTACCCTGACATCCAAATCTTCATAATTCTCTTCCGAAGGACCAAAGTTTATCACACTTGTTTCATCATTTCTAAGTCTTATATGCATCTCTTCGGTGTTCTTTAGCTGTTCAGTTTTCATCATTCTTTGCCATTCATCCTTTCTGCCATCAATCACATCCATCAACTTAAATCTAATCCTGTAAGGTAAATTTTTAACAGTTGATATCTGCTCCATTATGCCAAAATATTCATCCACATGTTCCTTAAATGAGGGAAGGTCTATCATTTCACCGACAAAACTAATCAATTTGCACAAGCCTTCAACTCCTTTGTCATCAAAACTCTGGTGCTCTAATAAGTTTTTAATACAATGAACCAGTATCCTTTCTGTCAAAACCTTAACTCTACACAATTCTCCAATAAACTGAATGTTTTCCAGCCATTGGCAGCGTTCCCTGATCTCTGACTCCACTGAGTCAACTTCAAATACTTCCTTCTCTGTTCTTCACATTTGGCTGAGTTCTATCCCTGTGATAAAATTTCTGGTTGCATTTGTTTAAAAGTAAACTTCTAAAAGTAACTGTTTCAGTGTCACTGCAAAACACAGGAAGTTCATTGACAAGATAAGAGCAGAAATCTGCATATAATTGGCAGTAAGTAGGTTCGGATAAAGCTCTGCGAAAGATCTGAGAGACGAAAAAAGAAAGAACGGCAATTCGGTTGATATTCACTTTTCTAAGTTTCTAACTTCTGAAAAGAGATTGCCAAATTCTGGGGTGTTAACTTGTTAAGTATTGATCTTAGCTTTCTCTGTTTGGCATCTTCAGTGCCAAACACTCTACCAACTTCATATCTCCTCTCAGCCTTGTGCAACTCCCAAATCTTTTTTGGCTTCTCAATTTCCTTTCTTTCTTACCACCCATTGTTTCTGAGATCAATACAATTCCTCAGCATGAATCGACAACGATAAGATATTTTTTGGCTTCTTAATAGCTTCTCCATTTTCCAAAAACTTATACCCACAGAAATCTTATGCACAGTATCAAGCTTCTTACCTGCCAGACTCATCAAGAGGCATAAAGCTTCAATATTTTCCTCATCAGGATTTTCATCCAGTTCTAACAAAACACTAATACAATAAAGCAGGATATGAGAGTGAATCATGTTCTTTCTGAATAATTCCCCAATTCACCGAACACTTCCAAACTTATAAATTTTCACTTTGATCTTTTCATCCATCCTTTCCTCTTCAGATAATTTACTGATACCTTCATCATACAAACAACTTCTATCAAATATCTTCTGACATTCTTTCTCTATTTTGACAGCAATTCTTTGCTTGCTACTGTTGAAATATGACAGAATATCATCCATGAGACCAAAGAACTCAACATATATACATTTCACAGTATACCTCTTCGGCAACAGCCCTTCGAACAATCTGCAAGACAAAATCACTAAGACTAAAAGTCTCCATGGTACTGGCCTCTCTCACTTGTTTAAAATGAATGTTGAGATTCTGAGGTGTGATCTTGTTTAGTATCAATTTCAATTTCCTTTGCATTGCATCTTCTCCTCCAAGCACTCTCCCAACTTCATATCTCTTTGCAGATTTATGCATCTCATTCAGTGCCATTGATGAAATTCTCTGACATACTTAATATGATTAAATGATTGACACTTAATTGTCTCTATTGTACCCAAACTTAATTCATATCTCTGTTTTAATTCTATGCATCTCATTCAGTGTCATCAATTGCATGCACCTAATTAAGTAGATCTCTCTGCAAGCCTTATCAATTATAGACTCAGGACAAAATGAAAACTCAAAGTAGAGCACATTGAAAAAGAAAAATCAATCATATGGTAAATCACACAAACCTTAAAAGATCATGAAGACTAGAATTCAATGGTGCAGTGTTCACAACAAAGATTATAAAAAAAATAAAACATAAGATTTCAGATTAAAAAAAAGGACTAAATTTAAGAAAAGTAAAACATCACAAGATATAGAAACCATGAAAATGAACAAAGAATCTATAATACAAACTATTTCAGAAATTAATTAATTTCAGTACTGCAAAAACAATATATTTTTCCCACAAATCAACCTGAAAAAGTTCACTTGTAAAGCAAAAGGAGATAAAAGGTGGTACCTTTCTTTGCCCAACTGGAAGAATTGCTGGTTTGAAGGATTAATCTCAGGATAAATTTGGGGTTTTTGATCGGAAATATTTGAAAATAGTTGAAATTTAGGGTTTAGAGAAGCGCGCTACGTCGACTGAACTCTGCATATATATGGAGTAGGGAAACGTGTTTTAATGCAAACGGTTTCACGGAATTCACGGGGAAACGTTCCATTGGTTTAAGCTTTTTTTTTTTAATAAAAATAAAAATCTTATATGATATATCTCTTAATTTTTATTTTTTAAGTAAAGATTAAGTTAAAAAAAGTTTTCTGCTTCCATAGCTAAATTTTAAAAAGAAGAATAATAAAAATCATATATCTCATAATTTTTTAATTCTTAAGGTTAAAAATTAATATAAAAAAATAGTTTCTGGTGATCCTACATAATAATGGTTGTTGTTTGGATGAGAATCACATTTAAAATTAAACCTTTTTTTAATAGTTTAATATTAAAACTTAATTATTTAAATAATTTGGTAACTACATACCGACATGTGATTGAAAACCATTTGCAATTCTTTTATTTTCTCAAAATAAATAAATAAAAAGTGTTTGATAATATTTTATTAAATTTAAGATTGACTACCCTTTGTTAGTCCCAAGTCTTTTATTTAAATAAATATTGACATATTACACAGCTCATGTTCATCAACCTTTTTTAAGATTGCCAGAGTGTAATGTACGGTTCATTCATTTCAATTTAGGTTTTTTTTTTTCCATTTAATCCATGAAAAAGTTTTAATTAAAATCATTAACATGTAAGTCCATTTTTCACTATGACGATGGTGATCATATTATTAACCTCTCAAGCCTCTCTATATATATATATATATATATTTGACAAAAGCTATAAGTGCCTCCACGAGATTATTAAATAGGTCAAGTGAGTAATGATTTTTATTAATTAACTATGTAAATTTATCATAGAGCAGATTAACATACATTGTAAAAATATATTAGGAATTACAATTTCATAATAATAAATATTCTGAATTATCATACCTAATATATAGAGAATACAATTTTTTTTTAAAAAAACCCATGACCTAACAACACTCTCTTACTATTTAGATTCCTTACTACTGAACTATTTAATGATTGATGTCAACTTTACAAGTTTGGTTTTAATTATTTTTTTAATATATATATATATATATATATATATATATATATGAACAAAGTTTGAGCCTTATATATGCCGCTATTTAAAAAAAAAGTTAAATATTACTTAAAATCACAAATATATTTCACAAAACCCATTAATTAAAAATTATAATTAAGTTGATCTTTTTTTTAGAGAAAAGTATATATATATATATATACATCCACCTCATTATTCTCTTATTTACGCAGTCAACGCCAAAATAAACCCTCACACGGGTCACACCCACCAACTCACCATCAATTAATCAATTAATTAATTATTTTTTTCAAAAGGATAAATTTTAAAAATAATAAAAAGAAGAAGGGGAAAAAACCTGATTGGGTGAAATGCTCCAATTGCTAATATTAAATAAGTGATGTATCAATACATTCAAAGGGTCACTCAACAAACTTGGACTTTATTTCTCCTTGACAAAATCAATGAGAAAGTAACAGCAACCCAACTGCAGCAATTTTGCACTTTGATCCTCCTAATATTTTATTTTTACAAATAAGTCCTTTTTTCAATTGCAACAATTTTTTGCGCTTTGAACCCCTTAGTATTTTATTTTTACGAAAAAGTCCTTTTCTCGTTTCAACTTTCAACACGACAAACTAAAGCTCAATGAATCCTTTGCCTTCTCGAACACGATAAAAAAGCCATCTTTCTTCATTTGTTTGCTCTCTTTCTCTCTGTCTCCCCTTCGAAGGAGCACTGGGACCAAGGAATCAGCGCGGAGGTTTCTCTCCTTCTCTCCTTCTCTCTCTATCTTCATTCCTTTTTGGCCGTAGACCTGAGAAAAGGGTACGCGATTGAGGTCATCGCGGGTGTCGTTTTCTCTCTCTCTTTCAATGCCACTACCTTCGCTTCACGGGCTTTGGATTGTTTGATTTGACTTTTGAGTTGGATAGAGTTCTACCTGCATATAAAGCTTGTGCTATTTTATTCTAAATTTTGTGTTTTGTGGTTGTTCTTTGCTTGTTCTGTCCTTAGATCCCCATTTTCTTTTCTCTGGTTGTTGTTCATATTTGTTTGGTATCTTAAAGGTATACTTTTTCCCTCATTCTGTATGAGATTAGTTTGATTTTTGTTTCATTTGCACTTTGTTGCTGTTTTTTTTTCCTGAACTTCTCTAGTAGTAAAGTTCACACCTTTCTGGTTTTTGTTATGTTTTCTTTGCTTTCTATCAATTTTACCAGTCTTGTTCATCTAAAAGTCTAAAAGTTCACTCCTTTCCTTCAATTAGCTCACCTATTTCTCCTTTTTAGTTCATACTTGCTTGCATTTTCTCCCTTTTATTCATTTCCCTTCTTCAATTCAATCTCATTTCACTAAAATCTAGTACTAGATGTAAAAAAAAACCTTAAAGAAAGAGAGCCCGAACATCACAACAAGAAGATATCATCCACATTAAAAGGAATGGGTTGTTTTGACTACTTCAAAGAGAAGCTCAAGTATAAGCAGCAAAGAAGATCAACTCCTATCTCTGCAACAACGTCCAACCATGGGACAAGTAGATCCACTGATTCAGGTGCTGGCAAGCAAACAAGCAAGTCTTCAGGGTCTTCCTCTTCACAACGCAGCATACCAGCACTGTATGAAGAGAAAGCACAACATTTGCGTGTTTTCGATCTTAAGGAGCTCAGGAATGCTACTAATGATTTCAGCAGACTGTTGAAGATTGGGGAGGGTGGTTTTGGAAGTGTATATAAGGGTTTAATTAAGCCTTTTGGTAGCAAGAAAGAAAGCACCATAGTTGCAGTGAAGAAGCTAAACCAGAATGGTTTGCAGGTGATGCTTGTTCTTATGCCATTATACTCATTCCATGCCATGTGGTATCATCTAATGCTTTTTTCACCTGCTTTTGGTTCTTGTTGTTTTGTATTCTCTTCATTGTTATGATACTATGTGTTGACATGCTTATTGAGCTTTTCTTTATCATCATATGTTAGAAAGAAAAACAAAAATTGAGGAGGAATTGTTTGTATGTTCACCATGCTTTTCTCTAAAATCTTCCTCTAATAATGAGGCTTCTGAATGACAATGTCAATTATTAATGGTTTCTGCTGCAATAAATGAAGTCAAATTTGGCTGGTTAGTCATATCTGTCGCATTAGATGAAAAGATATCATGCCACATGAAGTGGCTATGACAAACTCAGTTGTTAATGGTTTCTGTTGCAATAAATGAAGTTAAATTCAACTGGTTAGTCCTATCTCCTTGCATTAGATGAAAGGATATCATTCCACAGGAAGTAACGATGAACAATCACCGAAAATAGAAAAACATCATACAGATAAAGAGATACTAACAGAGAATGTGAGACAAGCACCCAAGTAGAGCAACAGGTTTATAGGGAGTCCTCCTTGCATTATTAGATTGTTTAAAATTTATTAATGAGGAGTACACTAGTTGTAAAGCCAAATGGACATTGATCACTACCAAGTTTGAGTTAAAATTTCTGTCTTTACTCAGTATAAATTATCTGTTGTAAAGCCAAACCGACATTGTCAGGATCATCACTGGCAGGTTTAAAGGAAGTCCACCTTGCATTATTAAATTGTTTAAAATTTATTGATGAGGAGTACACTTGTGGTAAAGCCAAATGGACACTGTCAGGATCATCACTAGCAAGTTTGAGTTAAATTATCTGTCTTTGCTCAATTTAAAGGTTTCATGATTTACCATTCATACTATTGAAGACTGCCTATTGTCAATCTCAAATCTAAACTAATGTAGGGGCACAAGCAATGGTTGGCAGAAGTTCAGTTTCTTGGAGTTGTTGAACACCCAAACCTTGTAAAGCTCCTCGGTTATTGTTCTGAAGACGGTGAAAGAGGAATACAAAGGTTGTTGGTGTATGAGTTCATGCCTAATAAAAGTTTAGAGGATCATTTGTTCAACAAAGCTTATCCTTTTCTCCCATGGAGTACAAGACTCCATATTGCATTGGGTGCAGCTGAGGGGTTAGCTTATCTGCATGAAGGGCTGGAAGTCCAGGTTAATTAAATCTACCATTAACATCGGTATTCTTCAGTTTAATTTTTATGATTCGCATGTTTGACGTATGCTGCTTTGTACAGGTAATATATAGAGATTTTAAAGCCTCGAATGTTCTGTTAGATGGAGAATTTAACCCAAAACTTTCAGATTTTGGGTTAGCAAGAGAAGGACCGGCAGAAGGGGACACTCATGTATCCACTGCAGTATGTAACTTTCTGCTTGTAACTCCTACTTACGCACATGTTTTGGCTGTAATGTCATTCTAATGGTTTTATTGTGGTGGTTAGGTAATGGGGACATACGGGTATGCAGCTCCGGATTATGTCGAGACTGGCCATCTGACATCGAAGAGTGATGTTTACAGTTTTGGAGTAGTACTGTTCGAGATCCTCACCGGAAGGCGATCAATGGAGAGAAACCGTCCAAGACACGAGCAGAAACTTTTGGATTGGCTGAAACAATGCAAGAGTTTCAGCAAGATTATGGATCTGAGGCTTGAAAATCAGTACTCGATGAAGGGTGCTAAGGAAGTTGCAAAAATAGCTTACAGTTGCCTGGAGAAGAATGCCAAGGATCGCCCGAAGATGAGCGATGTGGTTGAGTGGTTGAAGCAAGCGATGCAATTTACTGATTTGAGTGGTCCAGAGGAGTCCATGGAGGAGTTTGCTTTCACTGATTCTGATAATGAGAAGAAAGTTGAACAAGCAAGTGGTGTTGAATCTCAGAAAAGACGAATGCTTCACCTGGCTAAACTGAATGAGAATGCAAATGCCATCGGCATGCGAAAATTTGTGATGATGAATGCTGCAAACTCGAGGTAAATTACGTGCAGATATAACTTCTTCAGTTTTGTGTGTATATGTTCTATGCTTGAAACGATGATCGGCAAGCTGGTCTAATCTGATGTATGTCTTTGAATGCCTTGATGATTTTTTTTTTCTTGAATTATTTCACAAGTTTGGAGTAACTAGTATGGATGGAGGTTAGCCTGACATAGTGTTTCTGATTTATGAGAAATAGTGAGGCAAGTTTGATGTGCGCTGTATATCTTGATCTATGTAATATCAATTGTCTGAGCTTTTCTTGAAGCTTATTCATTCTATTAGGCAACATTTTACACACGAAAGTTGAACAAATTTTTGCTGCAATTTAGAAAACAGATAGTCAAAAAGCTCATTTGATTAAAAAAATATTTGGCAACATTGCATTGAAAATAAGAGTTCAGCAGTGAAACACTTATATTGACGGTATGAACTCTGGAAATCCTCCTGAGGGGAATTTTTTAAAACAAATTGCCTTGCGTTTCATGATATGATCTCATTTGACAATAAAATATAACTAAGAAAAAAATAGTCACCTGAAACTTTTGACTAATTTTCATTCAACAATCGCTGCTTAATGGCACCTCTAGGTGTTACTTGGTTTTGGTCCTCGTTGAAGAAAATGGTAGGCGTGCCAAATCATGTTTTGTGAAAACAATGGTCAATTGCCAAATTTTTAGATCAATGCAATGCTAATAGACTGAGAAGATAAGGCAATGGTTCACTCCAGTTTCTAATCAGAGTAACTTGAAAGATCAGCATCAAATGCATGAGTGGAAAGTGCATTTAGAAGTTGGTATCAATCTGCTACAGAAACGGGAATACTTATCATCTCAATAGGTAAAAGTAAATCATGCCATTACATGAGAAATGATGACGATGAGAAGAACATATGTAATACTTACAAGTGAAGTCGGTTGAAGATAAACACCAAATAATTATTGGGTTACTAATGAGTGACATGAATAGAAGAATCATGATTGCTTCAGTAACTAATGTGAAAGACAAATGGCTTTATTTTCCAGCAAGTACAGGCACCTCAGAACCAGCAAACTTCACCATGCAAGTCTGATGACTTGATCATAGTACATGGAGAACCAGAAAGAATAAACTAAGTTGAACTTCAATGACTCTCAGCATCACTGTTTTATCCAGATAAATTCACACAGCCTATTCTTATCTGCCAGTAGTGAAGACCTTTATTAAGACATAACAAAACTCCAGCAACATTTGTTTACCTGCAGAAAAGTATAATATGATACACATGATACCCAAACAGGGCAAATCGGTACTTGTACAACAATTTCACAGCACATGTTGCCTCTCAACTTCTAACAATCATCATAAATAAAAATCAGCCGTGTTATGAAAAGAATGGTTGAGAAAGTGTACAACAAAGATCTGAATGCAGAATCTTGGATCTATTGGTCTTCTAACAGAGTTATAGGCCAAAACTTTTTCAGCTATCATCTCATGACCAACAACCCAAACAGATCAAAGCCAGAAAGTATTCTCTATCATTTCATAATGAACAAATGCTACAGTATTTCTATCATCACCGATCTTAAATATTGTCAATTGACAAGAAGAATTGTCAATTCCATCAGTAATTTGGAGTCCTCCTCAGCGGTGCAGCAACTAATCCATTGACTGCAGTACTCTGATGAGCACAAGAACTGACACCAAAGCAGGTCCTTCACCCATCCTCCAACGCCAATAAATTACTTTAAATTACTTAGCCATGAAGAGCTCCAACGTCAATAAATTACTTTGCCACGAAGAGCTCGGCATATATGAAAGTTGACATTGATCCCAAGAGCCTCAACGGTCAAAGCACTGACATCTCCCACATAACTACCTCACATCCATCATCTTGGATGACAAAGAGATCCCATGATCAATTATATCTGGAATCATCAATTGTTTATGTTCAGCAGGCTTATTCCTGAGTAGATATTCATAGGTGCTATACATGAGAAAATTCCAGAAACAGGCTCCCTGCTGTGTTCCGTCTTAGAACTCACTGCATCTTCTTGTGGGTTATCATAAGCTTGTTTAAGTATATTCCATGTGGCATCATCGAAGTTGAAGGGTAGCTGACTAAGTTTCTCGCCCCATATCAATGCCTTCTTATACATGTGTTGCTTGCAGAAATGAGAGAGCAGCAGATTAATGGTAACAACATTTGTAAGGAAGATCATTTTAAGTAACTTCCCAGTCAGGATCATAGCGCGATCAAGAACATCATTGCAAGTACCATTCATCATGGTGTTGTAAGTAACTGTATTAGGTGCAAATCCCATTGACAGAAGCCCATCTACCATCTCCATAGCTCTGTTCATCATATAGTTACTGCAAAGACCATGGATCAAAATGTTATATGTGAATATATCGGGTTCAATCCCTTCTGCAAGCATCTTACTAACAAATCTCTCCGCATTTGCCATATCAGAAGCTTTACAATAAGCCCCAATTATTGTGTTGTAAGTAACAACATCAGGGGTTAATCCACGGTCATAAAGTTGCATAAGCATGTTATTTGCCCGCTTCAAACTTCCTTGTTTGCAGTGTCCGTTAATAAGTATGTTTGTGGTGAAGATATCAGGAACAAGTCTGTTTTCTTTCATCTTACTTTCCAATTTCAAAGCATCATCAACATTTCCAACTCTAGAATATCCAGATATCAGTGAATTGTAAGCAAAGTTATTGGGAACCAATCCTCTCTTGGACATCTGAAGGAAAGCCTCGTGTGCCTCTTCTATATAATTAGCTCTACATAGACCATTAACATAGGCTGAGAAGGCAATGACATCAGGGTGAATCCCTTGCATCTTCATGTCATTCCAACACTTCTTAGCACTATCTAGATCGCCTACTCTAAAGCATGCATCCAAAAAGATTGTAAAAGCAGATATATTCATACACAACCCATTGCTTACCATCTTTTCAATCAGTTTGCTTGCATCACTCAGTCTCCCTTTCTTGCACAAGCCCATGAGCAAAGAATTGCAAGTGGTGGCTGAAGGTGACAACCCAGCATCTACCATAGCTCGAAACAAGTCAAAAGCATCTTCATCCAATCCCTCCTTGCAATAACCTGTGATAACAGAGTTAAATGCAGCTACTCTGATCATGACACCCTTATCGATCAGCTGCTTCAAAAGATCCCTAGCCTCATGAAACCGGCCATCCCAGCAACATCTTGCTATCAAAACATCCAACACTGTGTCATCCCTGAACAGGTCAGGCCTCAAGACATCATTCAACAGCCGGTCATAATTCACATCTCTCTCAAACTTGCAATGCCCTGCAAGAAGAATGTTGACAGTGTAACAATCAGGTGCTAATCCCTTCTTTCTCATCTCCTCATAAACCACATTTGCCTTCTCTAGCTGCCCTGATTTAGCATACCCACTAATGAGCACATTATAAGTAACCGTATTCGATTTGAAACCTGTTTTCTCCATTTCATCAAAACATATTCTCGCATCCTCCATCCTCCCTTCCTTGCATAAGGAATCGATCAATATATTATAAGCAACAATGCTCGGCATACAACCCCATTTGGACATTTTCTCAAACACCTTACGTGCATCACTGTATCTTCCGAGCAAGCAATGAGCCTTCATCAAGATGTTATAGCTACAGGTATCAGGCTCACAAGAGAACTTCCGCATGACCTCCAAAAGCGCCATCCCGACCCTCAAATTGCCTCTCCAGCAAGAGCCAAGAATCATGATGTTGAATGTACGAACGCCCGGTCGGGGGCCTCTTGCAAGCATTTCCTTGAAAACATTCCAAGCATCAAAGGTGTCACCTTTTTTGAAGAGAAGGCGCAGCAGGATGGAGAGGGCGGAGAGCGGCGGAGTTTTGTTGGACAGGCGGATGAGATGGAGCGCGGAGAGAGCGGCGGAGGGCATGCTGGCGCCGAGGAAGGCTCGGAGGGTTAGATGGAGAGCGGCGTAGTGAGATTCTTGGCGGGCCCATTGGAGGAGCTCTTCGTGGAGGGAATGAGAAGGGGAATGGAGGAGGAGGAGGGAGGAGAGGAGGTGCTGGGCGAGAATTTGGGAGGAAGGGGAGGAGGAGGAGAGAAGGAGAGCGGAGGAGAAGGAGAAGGAGACAAGGGAGGGGTGGGAGATGGGATCGCTCTTGAGGGCGCGAGCGAGTGAGAGGAGGAGCGCGCGGCGGAGGGAAAGCGGGAGTGTTCGAGATGGCAGGGGGAGAGGAGGGAGGAACTGGAGGATAGGATCGAAGGCACTGCCGGAGGCGGTGTCGGCGGCGGCGGAGATGGGGCGGCAAGGATGGAGCTCAGAGAACCGGTGGCGCGAGAGGCGGCGCACGGCGGAGAGCATTGGAGGATGGGGACGGCGGCATCGGAGCCTTTTGAGGGCAATGCGGACTTTCTCGTGAAACCCGAACCCGAATCCGATTTGAATCCGACCCGATAATTTATAAGTCAGACTCTAAACCCTTGCGACGGTGGGGGTTATCGGATTCGGGTTATCGGATCCTGATTGAAAGTCCTATTAAGGGTTGAGGGCGGGAAGGGTTTAGAGACCCAATCGCGATGGAGAAAAAGCTCTCGCTGCTCCAAACCCTTGCGACGGCGGGGGTCTTCTCTGCGGTTTCCTTCTGGTGAGCATCTTCTATCTAGGGTTAGGGTTTCAATACTCTTTCCCTTTGTCCTTCTCTCGATCTGAGTGGTGTTTGGTTTTTTTGGATAGGTATGGGTTTATGTTTGGGAGGGAATCGGCTCGGAAGGAACTGGCGGATCTGGTGGAGGATCTCCGGCGCGGCAATGAAGGTTCCAAGGGGAGCTCTTGAATTGATGCATTGAGGTAACTGTGCTTGCGTCACAATAAAAGTTTTTATTGAGAAGTTCGGTTTTAGGTTCTGATCTCGTTGTTGTCGCTGTGGCTTCTTTTGATTGTTTGATTGTTGGTTATATTTTCATTATGGGAAAACATGTTATGGGATTTTGATGTTGGAAAAAAGTAATTTTTAGGAAAAGGGTGTTCAAATCTTATGCTTAGAGTTGTATGGTTTATCATAGATCATCCATGTATTGGCTCCTTGAGGGGCTTGTTGAAATTATAGTATTAAATGTCTCTCTTTGTTGCCATGAGTTTAGCCTAGGCTGCTGGTGAATGGATATCCCCACTCAGTTACTAGGCTTCAAGGTTTTATGATAAGCTTCTCCTTTGTTCAACTGAGTGTTTACAGACTTAGTTTCTGTCACACATCCAGTTGTGATTCTTTGATTGCACACTCTAAATTTTCCTGGTAAGTGATAGGAAGCCATAACATTGGCGCCAAACTCATATTTGGTGTCCTTATCTTCCTTGGTAATTGACCTAAAAATAATTTGATACATAAATTTGTCAAGGTGATATGCTTGTTATAAATTTTGCCTTGTTGATCGAAGACTATGATGTGCGTGTTATAAATTTTAGGAAGCTCAATTGCAATGTCAACTGGCTAGAGATGGTTTTCTTTGACGCCTCATGACATGTTTTCAGTATTAGGATGATTTCATAATTCATTGGTTAGTTTTGCTTCCGATAGGCAGTGGAAGATTGGTTAACATCTCAAAATAAGAAATTTGTCGAGGTGATAATTTTGAGGAATGATGAAACAGTTCCTCTACCGTACAAAATAGCGCACACCAATATGATGATGGGAATTTCTGAATTTTATCAATCAATAGATCTGCAGTGGCATTCTAAATATTATTTGATTTTCTTTCAGTGTATAGTATGTTGTACAATGGCCTGTAACAGAAAAACTCTACATGCCTTTTACATAGAAAATCATGTCTATGTTTCAGCGTCCAATATACTTCAAGATGTTTCCTTATTTATGCTTTTATATGTATTTGATGCAATTTTAATTTTACGTGTAATCATGCTAGTATATTTACAGCGCACCAGCTGTCTCAGTCGACTCTTTCTTCTGACTGTTGTTGATAATAAACCCAACGTTGAGGTCAGAATGAGTTGAATCACTCTTAGGTAGCGAAATTCTTCTTCCACCTTCATCCATGCTCTTGACAAATGCCACAAACTGTCTCCAATTATGTTCTTCAAACAACCTCTTGTTCATCCTTAAATATGTGAAAGCACACAAACCATCACCTGCATCAGACCTGCTTGTTGCCCTAACCTGGGAGAATGCTGACTCATCATACCTTTCCAGGGCATTCTCCCCAGCGAGTTCAGCTCCAGCAGCCTTTGCTGCTAGTTTCACTTGTTTTACAAGCAGTTCTGGAGAACAATTTGCATGTCCTGGTTGTTGTTCATCCTTCATTTCCATGCATGTGAAATTTAAGACAACACCTTTCTTTGCCAACATCTGAGCGATTGGGAGGTACCCATCTCTATATCTTGTGTTGTAATATCCAGCAGTGAGTTCTGCTGGATGGGAGCGAGTCTTGTAATGCCAATGGATTCCAGCAACCTTGGCTGATAGTTTAGTGTTGGTACCTCTGAAAATCTCCTCGGCAGATGCTAGGATTCGGTCTCCATGTTCCAAGAGCATGTTGGAATACCATTCAAGGAAAAATCTCCCATAGTCTGTGTTCCATGCTCCTTCCCTTCTAAAGAAACCTGTCTCCTCAGGGAATTGGTTGTAATATCCTGAGTCATGTGGTCCACCATAGCCCCATTCCTTGTGTCCAACCGCGATCGCTGATTCTAGTAAGGAAGCTTTCATGTACTGTTATAAATCAATTATCAATGCATCAGAAACTTCCATTTACTTGAAAAAAATATAGTCATATTATCCATGTATGCCTGAGAAATACATCTATGCAAGATCATCATCATTAAGGGCAGGAAAATTTTGAGTTTTTATGCTTTCTTTACTGCTTACTTTGTCATAACATTGAAATTCTCCGATTCCTGGGAACCTCCAAGTTCCATTGCTCTCCGGGATAAGACGGATATCTCAACTCCCCACAAGGACCCATCCCAACTTGAATCTCCTGAAACCAGATTTGAAATTCACCATCAGTTATTATCATGTTCATGATCAGGTATATGCAACAGATATAAAAACAATTGAGATCATCTATTATTTTTTCTCGCTCTCGTCTATTGCCTGCATATATAAACCTACATATCAAGTGCATGAATGCTTGGAAAATGAATCTATTACCACAATGACATCGCCGAAGTAATCGTTGAATCTGTCACGGAAACTCCTCATGTAGTCGGAGTAGACCTGGATCGGTGTCCTGCCCTTCAGCACTGGTAACATGTCACAACCTAATGAGATGTATTCAGGGTTTCTCCTGCCAGATCTGTCTGTGTATACAATATCTTGGTCCCTGCTCATTTCTTCATGAACCCATGGTGGCAGTGGTATGCTGCAGAAACACACATTCATGCTTAGAACTTTGAATTCTCACCAAAAAATAATAATAAATAAATAAATCATTAAAAAAAAAAATACAAAAGGGGCACTATGTTTACTTTGAAGCCTTCCTTATCAAGTTCTACAAAATTTTTCATTCATTTCTAGTGAAGAGAGTATACAAAGTGATGTTTAGGACTGTTTGAATTTATTTTTTTTCCTTTGTCATTAGTGATAACAAAGATTGATTTTTAGGAGAAAAAAAAACTCCAAAAATTGATTTGTTTTTCCCCACCAATAAACCAGGAGATTTGGTGCTTTTAAATGGGTGAGAAGATATTTGAATCAAAATTTCGTGACCAAAATTCATTGAATGAAAACAAAAGATTTTTCTCACGTGCTCCGTCCAAAAAAAAACATGTTACGTGAAAGTATTAAATTAATACTTCAAATCTATCCATCTAAATATAAATAAATATGAAAAATAAGTAAATATTACACCAAAAAAAAATTTTTTGATAAGAAAATAATAATAATAATAATATTAACTCTAGATAATAATAAAAAAAAAAAGTAGTTACCTGCAAGAATCCCCAACATTGCCACCACACTGATGAAAAGACATAACCATCTGAACCTTAAGACCATTTTTCTTAATCATGTCCAAAAGCTCTCTATAACCCTCCCAATTATACTTCAAAGGTCCTTCTTTTTCAACAATCCCCCACCAAACATCCACCATCACTCCTTCCACACCAGCACTTCTCAACGCCATCAAACTCGCATTCAAAGCTTTCCCTTTATGCAACCCTCCTCCGTTCATCGTCACCGTGTCCAACGGCAACATCACGTACACCGGCACCCTCGCCGTCGACGACGTCATTCCTTCATGCTTAACCAAATGATGCAATCTCTCAGCCACTAGTACTCCACCCTCAACCTTCATCTCTTGTGTGCTGTTGGTTGCTCTAGTTCTCAGCTTGGACGCCGGTGGTGGCCGAGAAGCCGCCGGGAAAGCACGGACCACTGAGTTGGCTGGGAAGTCATCGTTGGGCTTGTGGGCTTTGGTTGTGTCTATGGTACTCATGAATGATGATGTGGATAAACGTAGTGTTAAGCCGGCCATTAATTAATTAATTGCTTGTATAAATAAGGGAATTGCACTACTAATAGAGATATAATATACAAATATAAATAAAGAAATAAAGAAGTAAGTTTGGTTTGGAGAATTTAAATAATATGAATGAAGGAGTAGTGAGGAGAAGGTGAAGGAGGAAGTGGTGTGTTTTTATAGATAAACTAAACAAAATGAGAGGGAGTTGTGTGGATTTTCAGAGTTTGGTTGGTGGGGTAACAGTGTGGACACGTTTTAGAGGGAAATAAAAAATAAAAAAAAAAAATTTTTAAAGAAAAAGAGGAAGAAAAAGTGCATGAAAGTCGTTGGTGAAAATATCCACCAAGAGTTTTTGGATAAAAATTTCTCAGTCATGAGGTTGATTTTGGGGGTTGGAATATTATACCGTCTTTTGTCTTATATATAATACGTATGAGTATGATAAGCATGAGTTTGTGTAAAAGTTGGATTTTCCCCCCTTTTTATGTTTTTATTAAATAATTAACGCTTTTTTATTTATTTATTTAAATGTTTATTGAAAAAAATTTTAAAGGCAAAGAGATTTTAAAAACTAGATTATTTGGCATCTGTTTGGATTTACAAACTAACACGCAAGAAAATCCTACCAAGTTCGGTCATGTTGGAAATCCAATTTGTCTTGTCCTGACTTTATTTTAATATATATATATATATATTCTTTATTTATATAAGATTATGTATTTATTTCTTAAACGTTTTCAATCAGTTCTCACTTCCATTCGGTGAAATTTCCGCATCAATAAACAAAATCAAATCACCACCTGACACCTATATATATATTTATTCTAAACAACAATAATAAAACAAAGTTAAGCAATCTACCAATCATATCAAACAGTAATTAATGCATGGAAATCATGGACACAACGACATTAAAAAATCAAGAGGGAGAGAGAGATACAGCAATTCAAAATTTGCAGCGTTTGTGTCAGAGGATAAACTTCAGCCTTGTGCTATCACCGATATATCCGGTTCTCAATTTTATTATATTGTTTATTTATATTTCTACACTATCTATCTGTGGAACAAGAGTGCATGCATTTTGACTTAAAGAATTTATGATGGTTAATTTTCTATGAAGTATTTCTATACTCGACTAATTACGTATTTTTATATTTATTCTAATATTTTAGTGGTTGTCATCCAATTTTTCTTAATTTTTTTTTATAAAATAAAGAAAAAAAAAAAAATCAAAGTATGGAAAATGGATCAAAATCAGGGTGCATGTGGAATAGTAATAAGAAGAAGAGGTTGCCGTCAATATATGTCTTATTAGCAAAAAGTGAAATAGAGAGAAAGAGGGGACCCCAAAGCTGAGCTGGTGGTGACATTGCTCCTTCACTTTGCCAAGAGATGCTTGTGTGGAGGGTATCAAGCCTTATCCCTTCCCTACTTTAATTCCTCCTTCCTTTTACTTCTTCTTCTTAATTACTTACTGAAAAGTCTGATAGTGATCAGGAGGAGGTTGGCAAAAAAACTAGATTTCTCAATGTCCACAAGCTTAAATGATTCCCTTTTTATGTGGCCCTAATCAGTCATCATTGACCCTACCATTCATTCCCTCTTGCCAAAACAGACAATTACTTATAGAGGGTGAATATGCCACTCTTTTCCTTTAAAGCATGAACAAGGTGAAGGATTTTGGTGTACTTTTTATTCCCTTCTTTTGATAATAGTATAATACTAATAATAAGATAATTATACATACATACATACATATAACAAATTTAGTACAATTTTTAAGAGATCATTTGGTCACAAAATTAAAAAAAAAAAGAAAAAGAAAAGAGACACTTGTGTTTGTTAAATGTGGGATTGGAAAGCAGCAGTATTGTTTCTCAGGTTTATCCTGTCTGAACTAGAAATATCTAAACCAATGAAACTAGATAATTTTTTTTTTTCTCTCTTAGAATCTCTATCAAAAAGCATTTTTGAAGAAACATGGGAGGGAGTTATTAATGCATGGAAGTTTCCTCAAATGAGTCAATGTATGTCACTGTCCAGATATCTTCGCCAGATCTATCTACTTATTTATTAATTTATTTATTTATTTATTTAAGACCTTTGGCCATTGCTTGTTGTAGAGCAAGGAGCCGGTGATGGTTTGGCCAACTTAATTACAATATAATCATACAATACAAACAATCAACGGTTGATTCCATGCCATCAAAACACGCTTCTCGTTTGTCTGTTGTAAAAAAAATTATTTTACAACAGACAAGCACTGATTGTCAAAAAGTAGTTGGCAATGAAAGGAAATGTTATGAATAATTAATAATACCACGCAATAAGAACAAGTGGAGAACAAACACAACGTATCTCAATTAACGGTTGATTGCATGCCATCAAAACACGTTTCTTGTTGTTTTCTAATGTAGTAATTTGAATCTTGAAAAGAAAACTGTTTTTTTTTTAACAACATACAAACATTAAATGTCAAAAGTAGTTAGCCAAGGAAAAGAAGAAATTGTTTGAAAAACTTACAAAATTTGAGTCACTAAACAGGACAGTGGAAACACGGCCAGTTTAGAAATAAACACCTCCGTCAATGCTCCCCCCCATTCAAACCAGAGGGAAAAGCAGGCCTTTCGGGTTTTCTGCAAACACAATTAATCCATCTTCATTAGCTACAGACAACCAAAATAAGTGGAAGATAAAAGATAATAATTAGAGAACTGTTGAGTTGAGGTGATGTGTGAATTACATCTTTAGTCAAAAAACATACAATGAAAACAAAACATTTTTACAAAATGTAACTTTGCTGGATAATATGATCGCACTCGGATGCATAAGCATGTACCACAGATGTAATTGTATACAAAAGTAAATCATCTGAAGCTCTATTGAGTTTTATTTTCATCTTTGCTTTGACTTTCATGTGGTAGGCTTGCACTTGTAGATCCTTTCTCTGCATTATTATCTACATTCGACTGTCTTGGGAATTCTGATGATGCTTCCAGAGATTGACGATCCAAAACTCTCATGGGCTTCCAGTCAGAATCTTCTTTCTGTTGTCGCAATGCGACAAAATGGAGGGCTTCACTTCTAACTTGATATATGTGGCATGCCCAAGGATAAGAGTCTGGTGCAGTCCACACCCTTCGCTCCTCAAAGGATGTCTCTTCAGCCATGTCTGCGCTTACACAATAGGCAGAGTCTAGTTCAGGCTCTGCATAACCTGCCACTGCCACACATCCCACTGCAACAAAGCCATCTGGTGCTCTAGGAAGCCATATTGACACAGGATAAGAATAATCTTCGGGGCAGTTCCTCCATACCTTAAAATAAAAAAATAAAGAAATACAACATCGAATTAGTTTCTCTCAATGATCTTCAATTCCTTGGACAAGTAAATTTCACTCTAAAACGATATAATCCCAAACATGATATACTTTTCCCTTAAAAATTACAGTGTCCAAGTACTATAAAGTTCTCCCATTTAACTTGTGAAGGAACTCATAAATAGGAGATGGGAATACCATCTTCATCATCGAAGTAACATTGAATTGCATTGCTAGCTCGATCTTTGACAGAAATGAAATCGACCAATCTATTTAATTTCCTATAGAGCCAAACGGTTTGGGCATAGAATACTCACGAGGTCATAACCAACAGGAACTGAAAAGCTACCAGCAGAAGCCAGGTAAACTGCAGCAACATTTGGTTGGTGAGCACCGACGTGAGCCACATCTCCAACTGAAACATACCTGAAAGCCCAAACCCTAAACCTGACTATTAGCAACTTAGATGACGACTTTATCACCATCATCTCTTTTAAATCAGAGTACTGTTCAAATGAATGACTTAATAGATAAGATAGTAAACCAGAACTCTTTAATTATCCAAGTTGATTGGGGCCTCAGAAGAATATAATAGAACTTTACCAGAACCAATCTAACAGTAAAAGGAACTAATGAACTGAATGCGTAAATAGAATTTTACTGGTGCATTACTGACATTACTTCCATTACTGTACTGCAAATTAAATGGCAGGAAGAGGTTATTCTAGAAAATAAGACGGCTATTCATAGATGATATGCTAGCCCTCATACAGAAAAAAGTACATCAAGCATCATGAGCTATGAGCTTTTAGCTCTTTTGTAATTTATTTCCCTAGCATTATGTTGGCCACAGATGCCATAGATGCGATGCTTGAATAATCTTACAGATGTACAATGATAGGAAGACAACCCAAATTTACGAATTGCAAAATATTTGGGGTTCAAAGAAAATTTGTTACCCAATAGGACACAAGGGTCTCCAAATGCTGCATAGGATGTCATCACCAGCAACCTAAGAAAACCAAAGACATTAGTCGCACTACATAAAGGTAGATAACCATGGAAGTTAAAGTGGATAGCCTCTCTTCTTTACCTGTTTCAGGAACAATGTGCACTGGCTTTTGGACTCATGCTCACTACTCCAAACCTTTTGAAAGTTGACACTGTGCTTTACGAATCTCTTATCATCAGAAAGAGAATTAACAGAAGAAAACCCCCTCAATTTTATTATTGGCTTATTCTTGTTGCTTGAATCCAACACTTTTGTTTCATCCGCAGCAAACTCTACATATCGCTGGCTTGAAGGCACCTAAATAACATGCGTTGTAGCACGATAAATTAAAATTTAGTAGGTCACATGCATTCCCCAACACAAACATAAAAACAGGGCCAACCTTTAAATTTAGAAGTTTCCTGGACTGATGTGCTCGCCACATTTTTCGTACAGAGGAACAGATCCTTACAGCCTGTGGTTCTTGCTCACCATCTTCCATGATAAGGCACTTTATAAGCCGAACAAAGCTTTCAGATCTTCTAAAGTTCTTTAGGTGAATTATTACATGAGAGGGTTCAGGACATCCAGCTTTCGCCAATTCCAAAGCCAGGATTTCCTCCCAGGGTACATCCCATAATATCTTGGAGGGCTTTCTGTCCAATTTTTCTGGAGCGGTGCACTAGCAGTGGGATGAAAAAACAGAGAGAACATTAATGGCAATAGAAAAAATAAATAAATAAAGATATCAATAGAGCTGCATCACATTCTCCTAACCTGCAGCAGCATAACTCGCTTGTTCGTTATAAGAACAGTTCTTTGGTAAGGCACAATAAAATGGTCTTCATAAGAATCCGACCATGCATATTTTGATGGCTCCTTAAATAAATCTGAACAGCCTATATGGCGACTTGCTTCTGCCAGGTAAAGGATCATCTGGAAGGGAGAGATAATTATGATTAAACTGGGGCATTCATTGAAAAACAGAGGGCTATCTATAGCAACAAGTTTGCTATTATAAACTGGAAGTAGCAGGAACTTGAATGCTATGTACACATTATTCATTTCACTTTCTGATTTTGGGGCCATGACCACATCAATTATCAAGAAACATTTGGCATAAATGATAGCTCAGAAACAATGCTGCTTAGAAACAGGACTAAACTGAAGACTACCATGGCATAAATGCAGTTTTCAGATCTAACAAAATGTAAGCAACCTTTATATATTTTTTGAATTGTAGACACACCCAAACAATTGGGAAAGAGTGTGTAACAACAAACAATTTTGATCTTCAAGATAAAGTTCCCAATATACAAAACAGAACATAGTTTTGGCACTAGACGCAATATCATGAACATTTAGAGCCTTGAAATATTTTGTTGTGGAGGAGATTAGGATTGGAAACCACATTATAATATTAAACATAAAAGCTACCACCTACAGCCATTTTTTTTGTTATATAAAGATTTTTCAATTCAACCTAAAATTCACACAATTCAGATAGAACTGGGTTTCACCATCAGATACAATATTTTATAGGCGCTTGATGCAGGAAGCATTCTGTTGTAGGACTTTTCAGAAGAGGACTCAATATACTGTTTGGGATGGGATCCCATGATAATAGAGGACTTTCCTCTTTCAAATTACTCCCTCCGTTCCTTTTTATTTGTCACAAATCCAAATTCTTTTTTATCTGTCATTTTCTAACATTAAGAAGTATTTATTATTTTTTTTCCCAAAATTACCCTTAACACTATTTAATTCTCTTCTTGGAATGAAATATGAGAGAGAAATGTGAAAATATAAATTAGGGATATTTTTGAAAAAAATAACTAGTTTTTTATAAAATTTTGTGAAATAACTAACTTTATTGGTACGTGAGATTTGGTTAATCACGACAGAAAAAAAAAGAACGGAGGGAGTAATATTCAAGGACTTGATGTATTCCCACAAAAATATATGGTAAATCATGGCAAACAAACAAAAATCAACTATTCAACAAGAACGTAAATGAAGCAAAGTAAGTTTCAACTCAGAATAAAGACAAAAAGATTTTTATTGATATTGGGTGTAAAAAACTGAGTAGAAAAAAAAAATCTCATTAGTGAATGAATTATCACATCCTCAGGATAACATTATGTTTTCTCTAGTGCATGATTTGGGCACCCTTGTATATAAACCGTCGTATTCTTTGATCACTAAATCTCTATTCATTTATTAAAACAATACTGTGTACTTACATTCATTAGATTTAGTTACCAGTATTCAATTCAAAGTTCTTCAACCAAGCCACAAAAATAAATAAATAAATAAAGGATTACCACAAAATGAAGATCAAAATTGTCATAAATGCGAGAGCAAATCAAATTCAAACAAGAAAACTTATTTAGACATGAAAGTTGATATACAATCCCAAGACAATGAAAGAGGATCTAGAAAATGAAGGATAGAATATAATACCTGTCCAACTGCTTCTTTTTCAGAGTACTCCCTAACAATGCCATCTGCATGAAAAGCCCGTGGGTTCCTGATCCTTTGGGCAATTGTCCTGTTACTTAAAATCTCCATGCATCTTGAAAAGCTGGCACCAACACCGTCAACAGTCAGGGAAACAAAATCCAGAGCCCCACTCAATGGCTGCACAAAAATCCCTAGAAAAGCACGACCAAGTCCATGGGCAAGTCCTAGAGGACCATATTGTCTAGTGCTCTCAATAGGCTTCCTGACAACGCCAGACACTCCAAAAGCTACACCTTGTGCAAGAGCTTCAGTTCCTTGGAGAATACCATCACTAACACCGGTAATTCTCCTTGACCACACCTAAAATAGCGCATGATAGTTAGAGACAAGAGGGAAGCAGAGAGCAGGGGAGATGGAATTTCTACCTGCTTTGAACGCAATTGTAAAAACTGTCCATCAGTTGACAGCTCTGCAAAACCTTTACTCAGTGAAGATAAAGTTGATTTGGTCATGCCAAGTACATCCACTGAGAATATTAAATGTAAAGGATTGTGGATAAGATCTCTTCTAATACGGTTTAATATAGCAGGGGCAATGGTGCTTTTCCGCATGAACTTGCTTCTGTGCATTACCTTTCTAAGATGGACCTGAGACAAAAGAAATGAAAAATATTAATGGGAGAAACTGAAATGTCACAGCAAATTAAAACTAAAAAGAGATGTGTATTAAATACAATAGAATATTCATGTGCCAAGTGCCAACTGATGCTGCTCTTGAAAATTCCTATTGTTAATGACAATAACAATAAAAACATGCAAAATAGTAGAATGTGTTAACTACACATTTCAACAAAGTTATATGGAAAAACCACCTACAAATAAGAACTAAATGAAGGCAACTTTTCTTTCATCCAAACCCTAAAACATCCAATTGGTCAGCACCAACCTGAATCTTGAGCGCATTCCCAACTGCAGACAAAACAGGGCTCCATATTCCCAGGGCACCTGGAGGTCTATGAGTTGGTTCAGTCTCCAGTGATAGCTTCAGCCTTACCTCTGAGATGTCAATTAGTCTGAAAAAATAGTAAAATATATAAAGAGGTATCATTTTTTATATCTAAAAAACACAACACACAACCCCAATGCAAAATCCTTGCAGTTGGGGAAGTAAGATAACCCATTGAGATGGTCTGAAGACTCTGAACTAATAGTTTCTATAGATATGAGTAAACATTCAACTATGAAGAAGATAAGAAAAAAGCAATTTTAGAGTACACAGTAGGTGATCAATTAGATATTAGGAGTAGATCATCATGACAAAAGCAACAGAAGCAAATAAGGCTAGATTGACAGTTTGCTACATATAATATGTCATAAAAATATCTTGATAAGAATTTCAGACCTTTGACCACTTAATGCCTTTCTGATCAAGTTCAATAGTACATCATGATCAGAGAAATCACAGAGTAAAACCACCTATGACATAGCATATAAACGCTGTCTATCAACTATAATAAAAAGTACAGGACTCTCTTGCAACTAACACGCAAAACATTTTATATTTGGAGACTCAACTCTCATAACACTCGGGAAATGGCTATAATATTTCCAAGTCACTTAGTCATTTCCCATGCTTTAATGGAATCAACAACCATTTTCTGTCCATATAACTTTTTCCTCTGAAAGATTTAGATGCTAAAATAATGCTTCAAAGTTTCTGACCCTTAAATATAGGAACTCTATATAGCTGTTGATGTAGGTTCACAAAAGGCCTGACTTCGACAAATATAAATATATATGTACTATAGAGCCTAACGACTGATATTATGACATCACCAGAGAGTGCTATTGGCATGCAATAACCTATTCAGGCAGTTAGATGATGGCACATATAGAACATGAGTGAGCAGCCAATTGCAGGTACAAAGAGTACAAACAAACAGCGCATCAAAATACTGAGAAATTCATGAAAAAGAATTGGGATCAACATAATAATCTTACTCAAATCGAATTTCAGGATCCACTTGAGTAATGCTTGAAGAACTTGAGGTACCATCTAACCGAAGATTATTGTAAAAATCTACCAGTGCCCATATAATTGGCTCATGAATATCAACGCGCCAACACTTTTCAGTTACCTGATTAGTGAAAAGAGCAGCAATGTCACCAAACAAAGGAAATATGGCTTGTATGGCTTACACTTCAAGATACAAGATACAAGATAATGCTTGAAGCTATAGACAAAGCATTACCCTTATGTAGACATATGGGTAAACCTCGATACCATCTATATTTTCCTTGTTCATTGTAACTGTTGCCTTAAATACTGGATGGTTTATATCAGGTATGTCCTCTGGTGCCAATAGAACAGGTACTGGCGTTAAAGGCAGCTGGTTATCAACTTGCAGCCGTCCAATAATTAGCTTGAACCTGTCACGAATATTGTTTTAAAAAATACTCAGCTAAACAGTAGACAATAAACATGATCCACATGAGCAAGAAAAATATGAAAGAAGGTATAACAACAATAACATATTCACAAGTAGTAGAAGAAAGATGGCACGAATGGCAAGAAAACATGTTAGAATCAAGAAAATATAAATCTTACTGCTTACCTACTACTTACCGGAAAAAGAAGGTTTTTCAAGCTAGAATCAAATTCTTGACATCAACACAACATTATCTCAGTAAGCAGGTTGAAATAATTATACTTGACCATATTTGTAAACTAATGAACTTTTCAATATGTGTAGATTGACATGATAGACAAGTTTGAAACTTAGAATTTGATGAATATTTTGATCAAAGCCAAAATTATCATGTTATGGAGAATCTAAAGATCCAACAGAGCTTCCAAGTTCCAAGGGAAAAAAATCAATTCAAACTAAGCACCTGTTATGGAGAAATGTAGGTGCATATTAACAGACAAAGCATAATCTTTTGTAAGCTTAAGGTAATGACAGAAGAAAAAAAAAAACTAACTTTGACAGATGGAAAATTCATCTTTATACCATTACTCTGACATAGATCAAGTGAGTTATTAGGAAACACAACACTCTTTAGGTTTGGATCACACAACTCCAATGAATTTAAGAATCAAAAGAACTACTAGCCTTTAAGTGAAAATAGAATCACTGCTCCAATGACTGACATGGTGCTTTTCCTTCTTGGTATCAGGATACGCAGATTAGACAGCAGGACTGCCATCAATTATCGGCTAACTTATATGATGTGAATAGGTTCCAGGCAACATTTTTATTTCTGTTTTTAGCAGTTCAAGGTTTCAACAACGAACTCAACTACAACATCCAAACACAGTGGTAATAAAATAAAAAATGAACCACAAAATCCACAAGCTTGCAAAACAAAACTTTATTTTGAAAGCTAGCAAATTTATAAAGTTTAAACCAAAAACAAACCTGTTTGTCAGTCCAGCATCATAACCAGTAGAATACGATACAAAGACTTTCTCCAAATATAGATACAAGAGCTCCCTCGGTCTATGATCAATCAGAGAAATCCCCAAAATCCCCAATTCTATCACCAGTTCCAAAGGTGAATTGTTGCTTTGTGCCTCATTAGGCAAGGGTGAGATGCCCCAATTGGAAGCAAGTAGTTCAGGATTTCCATATAACACACTTCTACCTTCAGTAAATCGAGCAATCTTCATATCTCCAGACTCAATAACATCATATCGGATACCATGACCCTGCAAAATAGTACAACATTCTGTCGTTTTCTCCAAGCTGACATTTGGGACGTAAGTATTAATTTCACTCTGGATGCAAATATCCATTAGTCTCTGCCCATATGGATCCTCCCAAGAGAAATTTACAGTTGAATGGGGATCCAAGTAAACCCAGGCACCATCATCTAACCCAGCTTGACGAATGCCAATTTTTGAGCCCAACGTCCTATTCTCAATTCTGTCCACCAATGGCTTAATTAAGAGCTTGTAATTTATATTCACTTGAATTAAAAGCCAATTTTGATGCAAAGAGAAAATATCATGTCACCTGATTGGGCCATGGGGTGATCCTAAACGGAACACTATTGAGAAGCGTGAACCTTCATCATAACCACGGACTTCTGTTTTGATAAATATGCGACCACCTTCATGCTTTCTTAGCACAATAACGATGGTATCTTCCTTCACAATTTCCATAGGACAGCACCAATCAGTGTCATTTAGTCTCACCTGAAAAAAATTTAAGGCTGCTGAAGATAATTTTGAAGCAAATCAAGCAAGAAGAAAATAACCTGCATAATTTACTAAAACTGCAACAAAAATAACATGTCAATAACAAACACCAGCATGTAACCAATGTTGAAAACTGTAGAAAACTATTTTGGAAAT